>NC_141539.1:118930625-119232500 GCF_021556685.1 Rattus norvegicus | reverse complement strand
CTGAATAAATATATAAATACCAAGCTCTCTCTTGTATTAATTGAAGAGATGATTTTAAGATATATAAATGCTAGTTCATTAAAATCATAAGTTAACACCCATATCAACATCAAAATATATGCACTTAATATTTGTAATGTTCAGCAAAAATACTTGGTATACAGTATAAATTTTATTATAAATCATCATCATACATGCATCATTGAAAGGATTACATTTGAATACACTTAAATTAGTAGGTCTATGAACTGTCTTGCTTGGCTTTTATTTTATTCATGCTGGAATGAACTATGTTACAGTTAAGTATTTCTATAAAAACTTTTTGATACAATATTGACAAGGTATACTAGCAAATAAATTGTAAGTTAGAAAAATATAACTCAGAAATTAAAAGTGTTGAGCTTAGGATAAATGATATAGAACACCACCTATCAGCTACTGAACAACTACTTCATTGATTGTGTTTTGGTATGAATAAATAATTTTAATTCAGTATTGTTGTTACTAGATATTTCCTATGAGAGTTGCTTAAATTTGATTTACAGCATTTGTAGCAGCAACTAGTGATATTTGATGACCTTCTTCTTGCTGTCACATACTATGCTAGCTACTTTGACCCAATTATTAACTACAATATCTCAACAACACTATCTTTTGTACCAATCGCATCTTTCAAACCAATGATTGAGTTTATTAAATAGGATGCTCAATATAACATTGTCAGCAAATGCTCTGGCCAAATTGAGTTGGCCACATATGCATATTTTAAGTCCTTGATATTTTTATTTAATTTTTAAAACAATCCAAACTTGATTGCTATTACTTTTAAAAAGATAAGCTTCAAAGAGTTTAATTCATTTTTGAGTTTACATAGAGTGTACCCAAGTTTCCTGTCACTTCTTTGTGGGTTCCAAATGAGTATCAAATTCAAAACATAATAAATATCAGTGACTGGGCTGATGACACTCATGGTTCTTGTTACTGATGTACAATGGGCACCTAAACTACAATGCACAAAAATAAGTTTGGAACAGTAGCACAACAAATGAAGGTTCTAAGACAAAGATTAATGTGAGTTTTCATCAACACATTTTCAGCGATCTCAATGAAATTGAATAAGAAATTAAAAGGTCAAGGGAATGAACCAATTACAAATTAAAATTTGCTAATTTTAATGGTTACATCATGGAAGGTACTCTAAGAGATAATAATATCTACAATACTTCCCATCTCTATCTATGAGATGTGAGATGATGGGTAAGATCAAAATTGCAAGACTATGTTATGTCGCTAAGAGAATTGTGTAACTATCAATTGTTAGAATTTTGGAGAATAAACATACTCAGGAAAGATAAGCAACCCAGAAACTCTTTTCCTTGATGTTGCCCAAAGACTATTGAATGGCAATACTTAATGTCATTATGAATTTATCTGATCAATAATGGCTTTGGTAATAATACACCCGTACTTTGAAACTTTGCCTTAGTGAGGATGCATGCTCGATGTTTTCCTAACCACTAAACATTATTACCCTCTTTATATATATTTCCTGAGTCATCAATTATATTCAAAATGCCCATGTGTATATTGCATGATGCATATTTGTACATTTGGAGCATTTTAAGGAATTAAAAGTCAATTGAGTGCTTTACTTTTTTTTTTTTCAACTTGAGACAGTATCTTTTGGAAACACTGACTCTCGGTTGAGAAATGCTGCCACAGTATTAGCTTATTAGTTAATGACTGATATGGAGGAACCCAGCTCCTTGTACGTGGCAATACACTTGGGCTGGAAATCCTAATTCCTATGATAAATCAGTATGAGTGATCAAAGAGGAAGAATCTAGCCAGCAGCATCTCTTTACTGTTTTTCCTTGAGTTCCTGCTTCCGACTTTGCTAGTGCTCTGACTTCTCCCATGATGCTCTGTACTTCTATTGAAGTAAAAGTTATATAAACCCTTCCTTCTCCAAATTGCTTTTGTTCATGATGTTTTATTACAGAAATAAAAATGCTAAGACACCAACAAATTCAGCTCCCAGTATTTGCAAGCATGGGGCTCTACATTAAAATAGATTGAGAGTTTCATGCGAAATAGGTTAGAGTGGTTCTTCCCCTGGATCATAATGAGCATTTCAAATAATCTTACAAATTCCTTTTACATATGCTTAAATTGCATCAGAGACATCTAAATGCTTCACTGGAGTCAATTAGATAACTGAGATATATTTAAAAGATCTTTAAAACATTCAAATAATTATTGATTCTTTGTAATTAATTAAGACATGTTGAAGTTTTTTGTCTTCTGATTGATTACGTAGGGCTGAATGTAATTATGAGGGTCAGAGGAAGGCACAGAAAATTCTATCATATAACATGCAAGAAGTCTCATTAGGTAAATATATTAGGTTAGATGTGTAGATAGTTGAGTGCAGATAGTCCACTATTTAAGGAATAGATTGTGAGCTCACAAGGTCTTTTCAATATTTCAGAGGGCCTTAGAACTGAAAAGGATCTGAGACAAAGATTAATGTCACAGACTATAATTATATGAAAGCGGGGTCATGAACTTTTGGTTAGATAATGTGACCATATATTCATTAAGACTCAGAAATGAATATATAAAGTGACAATGTTAAGGGATGCCAGATAAAGTTCTTGGGAAGATTTTTAATGATATTCCCAAGACATGAGAAATATATTAGTCAACAACTTGGAAATCAAGGACTGCAATTCAGGTTTTCTACCATGAACTGCTATTTCTCTCATGAGTCAATACCAGCATTTCATTTTAACACACAGTGTTCCAGCCTTAAAGTAGTCTTGGTAATGGCAGCATTATTCAGACAGGAGACCTATAGCATATGAGGTCTTTTTTCCAGGGTAACAGAATATCTGTCATTGAAACTTTAATATGTTGGAGCTAGCGAGACGTCTTAATGGTTCAGAGCACTAGATGCTCTTTCAGATGACTGAGGTTATACTTTTCCCAGAACTCACACAGCAGCTAATAACCATCTATAACTCCAATTCCAGGACATTATCCAACATACTCTTCTAAACCGCATGGGCACTAACCATGCACGTACTGCACACACAAAAATGCAAGCAACTTGCCAGTACATGTAAAATAAAAATAAAAGTATATGTTTGTAAAAATTACAGTATTTCATGGAGTATAGAAAGTATTTTAATTTTAGAAAATTTGGTTACATATAAATTAATATTTTAATTAATTTTGTTGTACATATTAGTATGACTATAGACTTGTGTGCATGTATTCTATGTAGAATGCATGTGTAATTTCAATTATGAAAAGTACTTTTAGAGGAAACAGACCAGATAAACAGTTCTCTGCACCCAAATCCCATGGGAGGGAGAGCTAAACCTGCAGAGAGGCAGACACGCCTGGGAAACCAGAAGAGACTGCACTCTGCGCACATCCAGACGCCAGAGGAAAACACCAAACACCATCTGAAACCCGGGTGCACGGAGGCTCCCAGAAAGAGCAGCGCAGATCTTCTCGGTTGCTGCTGCCACGGAGAGGACTTAGGCAGTACCCCACGAGCACACTTGAGCCTCGGAACCTCAGGTAGGACCAAGTTTTCCCCTGCAACAAACCTGCCTGGTGAACTCAGGACACACAGAAGCAAAATTCCTCTAGGACCGGGCACTTCCTGTGTTTACCGGAAGTCCCACACCCGCGGATCCTAGCCCGCAGCAGCTCTCTGCTCCCAAACCCCGTGGGAGAGAGACCTCACCGCCTGGTCAGGTGGGCACTCCTGAGGCTGCAGAGTGGAGGAGACCACCAACACTGCCCACCCCTGCCCACATCCCTAGCCCAAGAGGAAACTGTATAAGGCCTCTGGGTTCCCGTAGGGGAGGGCCCAGGAGTGGCAGGACCCCTGCCTGAGACACCGCCGGAACCTGAAGGAAATAGACCAGATACACAGTTCTCTGCACGCAAATCCCGTGGGAGGGAGAGCTAAACCTACAGAGAGGCAGACACGCCTGGGAAACCAGAAGAGACTGCACTCTGCACACACATCTCGGACGCCAGAGAAAAAACACCAAACCCGATCTAAAACCCTAGTGCACGGAAGCTCCTGGAAAGGGCGGTGCATATCTTCCTGGTTGCTGCCGCCGCAGAGAGCTCGTGGGCAGCACCCCGTGAGCAAACTTGAGCCTTGGGACCACAGGTAAGACCAACTTTTCTGCTGCAAGTGACCTGCCTGGTGAACTCAAGACACAGGCCCACAGGAACAGCTGAAGACCTGTAGAGAGGAAAAACTACACGCCCGAAAGCAGAACACTCTGTCCCCATAACTGGCTGAAAGAAAACAGGAAAACAGGTCTACAGCACTCCTGACACACAGGCATATAGGACAGTCTAGCCACTGTCAGAAATAGCAGAACAAAGTAAAAGTAGAGATAATCTGATGGCGAGAGGCAAGTGCAGGAACCCAAGCAACAGAAACCAAGACTACATGGCATCATCGGAGCCCAATTCTCCCACCAAAATAAACATGGAATATACAAACACACCAGAAAGCAAGATCTAGTTTCAAAATCATATTTGATCATGATTCTGGAGGACTTCAAGAAAGACGTGAAGAACTCCCTTAGAGAACAAGTAGAAGCCTACAGAGAGGAATCGCAAAAATGCCTGAAAGAATTCCAGGAAAACATAAATAAACAAGTAGAAACCCATAGAGAGGAGACACAAAAATCCCTGAAAGAATTCCAGGAAAACACAATCAAACAGTTGAAGGAATTAAAAATGGAAATAGAAGCAATCAAGAAAGAACACATGGAAACAACCCTGGATATAGAAAATCAAAAGAAGAGAAAAGGAGCTGTAGATAGAAGCTTCACCAACAGAATACAAGAGATGGAAGAGAGAATCTCGGGAGCAGAAGATTTCCTAGAAATCATTGACTCAACTGTCAAAGATAAGGTAAAGCAGAAAAAGCTACTGGTCCAAAACATACAGGAAATCCAGGACTCAATGAGAAGATCAAACCTAAGGATAATAGATATAGAAGAGAGTGAAGACTCCCAGCTCAAAGGACCAGTAAATATCTTCAACAAAATCATAGAAGAAAACTTCCCTAACCTAAAAAAAGAGATACCCATAGACATACAAGAAGCCTACAGAACTCCAAATAGATTGGACCAGAAAAGAAACACCTCCTGTCACATAATAGTCAAAACACCAAACACACAAAATAAAGAATATTAAAAGCAATAAGGGAAAAAGGTCAAGTAACATATAAAGGCAGACCTATCAGAATCACACCAGACTTTTCGCCAGAAACTATGAAGGCCAGAAGATCCTGGACAGATGTCATACAGACCCTAATAGAACACAAGTGCCAGCCCAGGCTACTGTATCCTGCAAAACTCTCAATTAACATAGATGGAGAAACCAAGATATTCCATGACAAAACCAAATTTACACAATATCTTTCTACAAATCCAGCACTACAAAGGATAATAAAGGGTAAAGCCCAACATAAGGAGGCAAGCTATACCCTAGAAGAAGCAAGAAACTAATCGTCTTGGCAACAAAACAAAGAGAGTGAAAGCACACAAACATAACCTCACATCCAAATATGAATATAACAGGAAGCAATAATCACTATTCCTTAATATCTCTCAACATCAATGGCCTCAACTCCCCAATAAAAAGACATAGATTAACAAACTGGATACGCAACGAGGACCCTGCATTCTGCTGCCTACAGGAAACACAGCTCAGAGACAAAGACAGACACTACCTCAGAGTGAAAGGCTGGAAAACAACTTTCCAAGCAAATGGTCAGAAGAAGCAAGCTGGAGTAGCCATTCTAATATCAAATAAAATCAATTTTCAATTAGAAGTCATCAAAAAAGATAAGGAAGGACACTTCATATTCATCGAAGGAAAAATCCACCAAGATGAACTCTCAATCCTAAATATCTATGCCCCAAATACAAGGGCACCTACATATGTAAAAGAAACCTTACTAAAGCTCAAAACACACATTGCACCTCACACAATAATAGTGGGAGATTTCAACACCCCACTCTCATCAATGGACAGATCATGGAAACAGAAATTACACAGAGACGTAGACAGACTAAGAGAAGTCATGAACCAAATGGACTTAACAGATATTTATAGAACATTCTATCCTAAAGCAAAAGGATATACCTTCTTCTCAGCTCCTCATGGTACTTTCTCCAAAATTGACCATATAGTTGGTCAAAAAATGGGCCTCAACAGGTACAGAAAGATAGAAATAATCCCATGCGTGCTATTAGACCACCACGGCCTAAAACTGGTCTTCAATAACAATAAGGGAAGAGTGCCCAAATATACGTGGAAATTGAACAATGCTCTACTCAATGATAACCTAGTCAAGGAAGAAATAAAGAAAGAAATTAAAAACTTTTTAGAATTTAATGAAAATGAAGGTACAACATACTCAAACTTATGGGACACAATGAAAGCTGTGCTAAGAGGAAAACTCATAGCGCTGAGTGCCTGCAGAAAGATACAGGAAAGAGCATATGTCAGCAGCTTGACAGCACACCTAAAAGCTCTAGAGCAAAAAGAAGCAAATACACCCAGGAGGAGTAGAAGGCAGGAAATAATCAAACTCAGAGCTGAAATCAACCAAGTAGAAACAAAAAGGACCATAGAAAGAATCAACAGAACCAAAAGTTGGTTCTTTGAGAAAATCAACAAGATAGATAAACCCTTAGCCAGACTAACAAGAGGACCCAGAGAGTGTGTCCAAATTAACAAAATCAGAAATGAAAAGGGAGAGATAACTACAGATTCAGAGGAAATTCAAAAAATCATCAGATCTTACTATAAAAGCCTTTATTCAACAAAACTTGAAAATCTACAGGAAATGGACAATTTCGTAGACAAATATCAGGTACCGAAGTTAAATCAGGAACAGATACACCAGTTAAACAACCCCATAACTCCTAAGGAAATAGAAGTAGTCATTAAAGGTCTCCCAACCAAAAAGAGCCCAGGTCCAGGTGGGTTTAGTGCAGAATTCTATCAAACCTTCATAGAAGACCTCATACCAATATTATCCAAACTCTTCCACAAAATTGAAACAGATGGATCACACCCGAATTCCTTCTATGAAGCCACAATTACTCTTATACCTAAACCACACAAAGACCCAACAAAGAAAGAGAACTTCAGACCAATTTCCCTTATGAATATCGACGCTAAAATACTCAATAAAATTCTGGCAAACCGAATCAAAGAGCACATCAAAACAATAATCCAACATGATCAAGTAGGCTTCATCCCAGGCATGCAGGGATGGTTTAATATATGGAAAACCATCAACGTGATCCATTATATAAACAAACTGAAAGAACAAAACCACATGATCATTTCATTAGATGCTGAGAAAGCTTTGACAAAATTCAACACCCCTTCATGATAAAAGTCCTGGAAAGAATAGGAATTCAAGGCCCATACCTAAACATAGTAAAAGCCATATACAGCAAACCAGTTGCTAACATTAAACTAAATGGAGACAAACTTGAAGCAATCCCACTAAAATCAGGGACTAGACAAGGCTGCCCCCTCTCCCTACTTATTCAATATAGTTCTTGAAGTTCTAGCCAGAGCAATCAGACAACAAAAGGAGGTCAAGGGGATACAGATCAGAAAAGAAGAAGTCAATATATCACTATTTGCAGATGATATGATAGTTTATTTAAGCGATCCCAAAAGTTCCACCAGAGAACTACTAAAGCTGATAAACAACTTCAGCAAAGTGACTGGGTATAAAATTAACTCAAATAAATCAGTAGCCTTCCTCTACACAAAAGAGAAACAAGCGGAGAAAGAAATTAGGGAAACGACACCCTTCATAATAGACCCAAATAATATAAAGTACCTCGGTGTGAGTTTAACCAAGCAAGTAAAAGATCTGTACAATAAGAACTTCAAGACTCTGAAGAAAGAAATTGAAGAAGACCTCAGAAGATGGAAAGATCTCCCATGCTCATGGATTGGCAGGATTAATATAGTAAAAATGGCCATTTTACCAAAAGCGATCTACAGATTCAATGCAATCCCCATCAAAATGCCAATCCAATTCTTCAAAGAGTTAGACAGAACAATTTGCAAATTCATCTGGAATATCAAAAAACCCAGGATAGCTAAAACTATCCTCAACAGTAAAAGGACTTCAGGGGGAATCACTATCCCTGAACTCAAGCAGTATTACAGAGCAATTGTGATAAAAACTGCATGGTATTGGTACAGAGACAGACAGATAGACCAATGGAATAGAATTGAAGACCCAGAAATGAACCCACACACCTATGGTCACTTGATTTTTGACAAAGGAGCCAAAACCATGCAATGGAAAAAAGATAGCATTTTCAGCAAATGGTGCTGGTTCAACTGGAGGTCAACATGTAGAATAATGCAGATTGATCCGTGCTTATCACCCTGTACAAAGCTTAAGTCCAAGTGGATCAAGGACCTCCACATCAAACCAGACACACTCAAGCTAATAGAAGAAAAACTAGGGAAGCATCTGGAACACATGGGCACTGGAAAAAATTTCCTGAACAAAAACACCAATGGCTTATGCTCTAAGATCAAGAATCGACAAACGGGATCTCATAAAACTGCAAAGCTTCTGTAAGGCAAAGGACACTGTGGTCAGGACAAATCGGCAACCAACAGATTGGGAAAAGATCTTTACCAATCCCACAACAGATAGAGGCCTTATATCCAAAATATACAAAGAACTCAAGAAGTTAGACTGCAGGGAGACAAATAACCCTATTAAAAAATAGAGTTCAGAGCTAAACAAAGAATTCACAGCTGAGGAATGCCGAATGGCTGAGAAACACCTAAAGAAATGTTCAACATCTTTAGTCATAAGGGAAATGCAAATCAAAACAACCCTGAGATTTCACCTCACACCAGTGAGAATGGCTAAGATCAAAAACTCAGGTGACAGCAGATGCTGGCGAGGATGCGGAAAAGAGAAACACTCCTCCATTGTTGGTGGGATTGCAGACTGGTACAACCATTCTGGAAATCAGTCTGGAGGTTCCTCAGAAAATTGGACATTGAACTGCCTGAGGATCCAGCTATACCTCCCTTGGGCATATACCCAAAAGATGCCCCAACATATAAAAAAGACACGTGCTCCACTATGTTCATCGCAGCCTTATTTATAATAGCCAGAAGCTGGAAAGAACCCAGATGCCCTTCAACAGAGGAATGGATACAGAAAATGTGGTACATCTACACAATGGAATATTACTCAGCTATCAAAAACAACGGCTATATTAAATTCATAGGCAAATGGTTGGAACTGGAAAATATCATCCTGAGTGAGCTAACCCAATCACAGAAAGACATACATGGTATGCACTCACTGATAAGTGGCTATTAGCCCAAATGCTTGAATTACCCTAGATGCCTAGAACAAATGAAACTCAAGACGGATGATCAAAATGTGAATGCTTCACTCCTTCTCTAAAAGGGGAACAAGAATACCCTTGGCAGGGAAGAGAGAGGCAAAGATTAAAACAGAGACTGAAGGAACTCCCATTCGGAGCCTGCCCCACATGTGGCCCATACATATACAGCCACCCAATTAGACAAGATGGATGAAGCAAAGAAGTGCAGACCGACAGGAGCCGGATGTAGATCGCTCCTGAGAGACACAGCCAGAATACAGCAAATACAGAGGCGAATACCAGCAGCAAACCACTGAACTGAGAATAGGACCACCATTGAAGGAATCAGAGAAAGAACTGGAAGAGCTTGAAGGGGCTCGAGACCCCATAAGTACAACAACGCCAAGCAACCAGAGCTTCCAGGGACTAAGCCACTACCTAAAGACCATACATGGACTGACCCTGGACTCTGACCTCATAGGTAGCAATGAATATCCTAGTAAGAGCACCAGTGGAAGGGGAAGCCCTGGGTCCTGCTAAGACTGAACCCCCAGTGAACTCGACTGTTGGGGGGAGGGCGGCAATGGGGGGAGGGTTGGGAGGGGAACACCCATAAGGAAGGGGAGGAGGGAGGGGGATGTTTCCCCGGAAACCAAAGAATTATTATTAAGTATTAAATAAATAAAAAAACTGAAAACGACAACAACAACAACAAAAAAAGAAAAGTACTTTTAAATATTAATGAGATTATTTTTCATTGTCAGGGTCATACATCGCACAAACTTTTGGTTACATATTTGGTTTAATGTAGATTCTGCTTCATAGGCATTGAGTAATGTGAGTATTTAAAGAGAATACTGTATTATCAGATAAAAATATATTTTCATATATTTATTTACATTTTAAACTTCTCATCTTACGGGAACTCAGTTTTAAGCCATTATGTTGCAGTCTTCCTCTCCAGTTTCAAGTTTCCAGTATTTACCATTTTGAATATAACAGAAATCAATCACATGGGTTAATTGCACTTATAAGTAAAATCATGTGGAATATATAATTCTGTACTTGGTTTATTTACTGAGTCTAATGCCCTCCATGGCATAACAAATCAAAATATTGTTTTCAAGTTAAGTTTGGGAATTGATCCCCTATGTGTGTACACATCACATTCTTATCATTGATTCTTTGTGGGATACGATTGACCTCATACTTTTTGTTGTTATGAACAATGGCATAATAAACACCACAGTGCAGATATCTCCTTCATAATCATGTTAAATGTCTCTTGATATATATCATTATATTAAGTGGTAGATATTAGTTTTCCTTCTGGATAACAGTTGTTTGTTATTTTTGAGAGCATGCCATTTGTTTCTCATGATAGACATATCTATTTAGTTTTCATCGGAAACATACAGTTCTCTCTTGTTTGTATACTCTTACCAACACTATATTTTGTTTTGACATTTGAAAGTAGTTATACGAGCAGTGGTAAGATGGTATATCATCCTAGTTGTGATTTATATTTCCTTCTTGATTGATCAAACTACACAATTGTTTGTACTTTTGAAGAAATATTAATTCAGAAAATGAGCTCATATTTCTGTTAATAGTGAAACATTCGCAGCCATATTTCTCATAGTAATTCTATCTGAAGTGTAGTAAGATATTCTAACAGAAGAAAAGAACCTGCAAGAATAGCTAAGAAAACAAAAAGTCTTCTTAGCATTGATCACAATGGGCCTGTTTCTCTTATTGATTACAACATAATATGCCCAGATATCCTAAGATAAACAAAATACATGGGATTAGATTACACTGAGTATCTTGCAAAACAATCAGTCAAAAGAATAACAAAATATCGTACATATTGGAAAAAATAATTTCAACGTACTCCATGTCTTTACTCTCAACCTAATTAGTAAAATAATTAAACACGACCCAACTAAGTGCTAGCTTTTAAAATTACATTTTAAGAGTCAAACTATGATTAGTTAAATGTTATGAAAAGAAAAATTTATATACACTATAATGACAGAAGGATCTCTGTTTGAATACACACGGGAAAAGATATGATATGAGGAGTATCACAGCTAGAGCAGTGTATTTCTTAAGGAAAAAAAGGGCAAGTCAACAGAAAGATACAGCCATTTTCACTGTGTACATTCTGATGAGAAAATTTTCAAATAGGAACAAGACTAGAAGTGAAGGATTGGATATGTTTGGAGTTATATTTGAAATCGGAGTTCTATGATGACAGTATGTTCTAAAATATGCTAAAAATCTGGATCAATAGTGGTAATGAAAGCAACATGACCTGGGTTTTATTGTTCTATAATCGCACATGGTACTGGTGCAACACTATAGTCCAGTACTGGAGAGGCTACGTGTTTTGAAGTGTTTATGTTTCATGGTAAAGCAGAACATATATTGAGCCAAAAAAATATGGGTGTTTAATAGAATCTTGACAATTATCAAACAGAGAAGTGGAGGGAAATTTTGGCACAATAAAATTGAATTTGGAAACTATAATCATGAAAGAAATGTTTTGGGCTCTCCAAAAGCACTTTGTAACCACAGTGTTAAGTAACCTACTAGTCAAGAATTATAAAAAATAGAATTATCAAACATTTCAATGTAAATGAATCTACATGCGTTAAATGTCATAAGGTAAATATAAAATAATCTGCTGAAATCAAATCAGAATGATAAAATATATGTTAGATACACAGTAAGAGCAACAACTTTCTGCAACTCTTTGATAAACGCAATAGATATGAAGACACTACTTCTGCAAAAATATACTTTTGGCAATGAGTAAGCCTTGGTCTCAAGGACACAGGAGTTGGAGTATCAGCAGGACAAGTCTGTCCTCCTTTGCCGCTATGTTTACCCGAGATAACACTCTCTGCAAGGACAGTTGACTTATTGGTGGAAAATCCGTTATTTGTTTTCTTTTGGTTTCTGTTACTGTGATAAACAGCCTTGCCAAAATTATCTTGAAGAGAGAACGACTTTTGTTGTCTTACATTTACATGTCATAGGCCATTTTTGAGATAATCTAACATAGGAACTCAAGGTGGGTATTTGGGATGAACAGAATAATGCTGCTTACTGGTTTGATCCCTAGTTCTTGTTTAGCTTCTTTTCTTAAACTGCCTGGTCCCAAGTGTTTAGCAATAATGCCACTCAAAATAGACTGGGCCCTCCTACTTCATATAGAAATAAAGAAAATGCCCCAGATTCAGGTTCAGAAGCCTATCTGACTAAGACAATAATGTTTGTCTTCTTAAATATATCAAGGTGACAACTAAGATTGACTATCATCATAATTACAACCATCAAATGATTGAGACCATCCTTTCTCTCTCCCCTAGTATGCAAAATCCCTCAAATGTCGATCTTAGGAGCTTACCAAGTACTTGCCAAATAATTAATTATACTTGAAGGAGATTGAACCCTGACACTGTATTCTAGAATGAATTCTCTATTGTGTTCTCTTACTACTTGGGTATTTTTCTACTAATATAATATTAATAAAAAATAATATTTTATGCTGTAAGAAATTAGGACCCGGATAATAATTAAAGAAGATAAAAATGCCATATTGCTTCTTATATAAAAGGGATACTGGTATTTGTCTGTTTGTCAACTACTTGTTTCAATATGGAAACAACTTCTGAGTTAATTACCACTACAGATATCGTTGTAGTAGACTGCTAAATGTCTTGATAAGAAACATCAAGAAGAGGAATGGAGTAGTGTCTTCTAAAGCAGAGTATTAGAAAGTATAAGAATAAGGAGATTATGAAGTCTTGACCAATACACATATATCCAAGTAAAGGGGTACAGTAGGTTAAATTGCAAAAATAAAAATCTAATGAAGAAAGAAAGAAAGAAAGAAAGAAAGAAAAAAGTAAGAAAGAAAGGAAGAAAGAAAGAAGAAAGAAAGAAGAAAGAAAAAAGATGCCAGAGAGATGCCTAACAGTAGACAATAAAAATCCAGAAGTGGGTCTGGGACATGACTCAGTAAATAAAAACTTGATTCAGTCTGATGATCTGACTCTATGCTAGCAAGTAAAGTGCCAATGAAGAAATTATAAATAAAGGTCAAAGAAATGGTAATATTTCTGTCAGTTTCTTAGAGAAGGGTGTTAGGGTAGGTGCTGATATAAATAAGTCAGTGAATACAGAGTCTGGAAGGCACATGTATGTATATTGCCTGCTACTAGTTTTATCTCCCAGATAAATTTTATACTACAGAACATCAAATTTTGGATGCAAATTTAGAAGCGTGGAAAGAATTCATCTCTAGAAAATAGAAAGCTTGACCAGCAATATCAAAGACTATTCCCAGATAACACTAAAGATGATGCTGAAGTTGGATAAGAATCAGCTTGAGAGATGCTTAAATAAGAGAAGAAGAAAATTGTTTCCTAGAGAGTATTCATTGTTGTGGGAGTTTGAGAGTTTTAGTTTATGGTCCAAGAATTTGAAGGAAAAAAAATTATCAAACTTTGTACATGGAGATATTGTTAAAAGGTACAGATGACTAAACAGCTGAAAAGTCTTTCTAAAGATAAAATATGGATTTAATTGCAATTACCCATAGAGAAAACAATAGATTAATGATGGAAAGTACCAAGATCAACTAGCAGAACTATTTCTTTCATTTACTTTGTGATAGGATTGAAAATGTAAAGCCAACCAAGAACAGAGTTTGAGGTTTAATAAAGGAAGAAGCCAAGAGTGGGTCTGAGAGAACAGAATGAGAAATTGAATAGTAAAGACCAACGATGGTGGAATTCTTATGGAACAGGTGATCTATCCCATCTATATGGATCATGATCACAGAGAAGGAAATATCAAAGACTATTGACTAATAGGGAATATCAAAGGGATGGTCTAAAAGATAGGGGGAGACAAGTGGGCAACTTTTATGCGGAGTCCAAAAGAACAAGAGCCTCTCCAATAGAAAAGTAGATAGGCAAAACAACAGCCATCTAATTATGTTTCTGTTTCTGGTCCTGCTTTGTTTGTTTTGAAAAAGCCAAACTCCAATGACTTTAAAATAGTCAGAAGTGAGTGTTCTTAATAAAGTCAGAAATGATAAGCAGTGGAAGAATTCTTGTTCTGCTTCATCTAAATCTGTCTGCACTAAGCCATAAATATGTATTTTTCCTAAAAATGTAAATTATATGTAAATTAAGTAAGAGATAGTACTGGAGAAATGTTTATAACATTAGTGAAGAAGTCTTTTTCATAGTCAGAATCGTTTTGAACTCAAAGACAGAGCAAGGACATTGGAAACAATTACAGAAAAAAAAACCTTCATTATTTCTGATCTAAAATTAGTGAGCTATAAATGGCCCCATTAACAAAGCGCAGCTTTGTCATTATTGCGATTGTAAAAGGCATATTTATCAAGTGTCATTAATTTACATGATTATTTGTCAAGCAGATGATTCATAAATTTAGGTGCGCTCAAAAGGCAGACACATCTCCCAGTAGGGGTCAAGGAGCAGAGCATTGAAAACTAAATTAAACGCCAACCAAACTTTCTAAGAAATTTTAGCTCTGTCTCTAAAACGGAAGCTGCAGTTTGAGCCTGTAGTTTTGCTCGAGGCCATCTAGATTCTGCAGAAACACACAAACTCACAGATAACACAACAATTTCCTAGCACTCCTTAAGTTGTTGCAGTATAAGCATATGCTGTATTGGAAATTATAAATCTATTCTCATGGTATTGAAAAAATTTGGTTTTGTTCAAAGTAAGTGACTTGGGTCCCTCTGTTTACATGGAAAGAGGATATCAAAGATGACTAGAAACACAGAGAAGATGAAATCAGTAATTTAGGTAGACGGTTTTAAAATCTTCCTTCCAGTTGTCTTTGCACAGGACACGCACTATTAAAATAAGATGGACAAAATGCTCATGGAGTACTGTACTTATTAAAAAGGCAAGGCTGATCACACTAGTAAATATCTTTTAAATATCTCTTAGACATTTGATGTTTAAATTCATGTTTGAGAGAAATTAGGCTGACTCAGAGTTGGAAGAAAAAATAGGAATATTTCACTTTAGAATATTTCAAAGTAGACTAACTTGAATTCTGTAAGATAGTTCAGATAACCATCTTGCATTAGGTTTCTACTGGTTAGAAACCTAAGAACATTTATGAATTAAATTTCTTAAGATATTTTTCATTATCTTTTCCCATAAATTAATTTATTAATATATCCTGACCACCAATCACTACCCTTTTTTATTCACATTAATTAATGTATTGACTTTACCTCCTGATCTCTTCCCATCCCTCTCCTCTGGCCTCTCCTCTCACACAGCTCCTTCCTGGGTATCAACTCATGCTGTCACTATAACAGGTCACTACAGGACTTGATGATCCTCTCCCACTGAGACCCGATAAGGCAGCCCACGTAAGAGAACAGGATCCACAGTCAGGCAACACAATTGTTGCTCAAATTGCTGGGGGACTTTGATGAAGTCCAAGCTATTCATTTGCTGCATATGTGTGTATGTGTGTATGTGTGTGTGTGTGTGTGTGTGTGTGATTTGTTCAGCCCATGGTTACGCTTTGATTGGTGGTTCAGTCTTTGGAAGTTCCCAAGATTTTAGGTTTGTTGACTCTGTTCTTCCTGTAGAGTCCTTATCACCTTCCGGTTCACCAATCGTTCCCTCAGTTGTTCCGCATACTCCCTAAGCTCGATCTGATGGAGCTGTGGAATTCCACAGACTAGCTATGCGAGGTTAGCCATTCCCTCAATCTCTGTTCCATCTTGTCCCTGCACATGTTGTGGGCAGAACACATTTTGGGTTGAAGGTTTTGTGTGTGGGCTTGTGCCTTTATTTCTTTACTGGGAGTAAAATGTTTCTTTGCTCAATATTATAAATTATTGATAAGAATAATAAACTATGTTTAATATGTGGTCTAATACATGAGGAAGGTAAATGTAAGGAGTTTTTACCGCCTGTCCATCTGTATTCTTTTGTGGGAGGTGAAGGTGGGTGGGGGTGAAGGTATGTGCTTTGGTGTGTGTGATGTAGGCATAAGTATGCACATAAACATGGAAGACATATGAGAATGTGTATGACCCTTACATGTCACTCTGAATATGTTCTTCTATTAAAGAAGTACAATTGTTGGGTAACTTGATGCCTAATGTTTACCCAAGAGCAATTTGATCATTTGATTTCCCAAACTACTGATCCACTGATTCAACACTGTTTTGGACAAAAGTCTAAATTTCTCTCTCTCTCTCTCTCTCTCTCTCTCTCTCTCTCTCTCTCTCTCTTTCTCATTCTCTCATATATATATATATATATTCTCAAATGAATGAATGAATGAATAATATTAATGGAAATACAGAAACTCAAAAAGTCAAGGGTAATGAACTGAAACTGGGTCAATTGATGTAATGAAAAGCTTCCCAAACATTTCGACTCCCCTATAACTCTAGACACATTCACATTTTTGAGTCTGAAGACATTATTGGTATGATGACCCAGTGCTGAAGTTCTCTGTTTTTAGAATTGGGAATTAAAACTTTTCTAAAACAGAAAGGAATGGTGAGGTCTTTGATAATGAAAACCACAGCAAAAATGGAATGACTCAGAGCACAAAGCCATCTGGCTTAACAAATAAACAGCCAGAAAGGGACTTGTCTCATGGCTCCTGGTGAGCTTTGTAAGCATTTCTCAATAGCTCATATGATGTACTAGTTTCCTAGAGTGACCGTAATTGAGTACTTTAAAACAAGAAAAATATATTTCCTAAGTCCCCCAAATCAGCTCTCTGCTACCAATGGTATTAAGATTATATGTACTCTGAAGACTCTCTGATGATGACTCCTTAACTATAGATAGTTTGTGAGGAGTTATCAACTTTCAGTTTCCCTAAACATGTCATCCTAGATCTGCCATTCTAATCTCTTCCTTTATTGATGTGTGCTACCAGTGTGACTTCCTTGTCCATATGTCCACTGATATAGAAATCACAGGTTAGAAATCATAGGCTTCCTCTAGCCAGGTTTGGGGACATGTTAACTTGATTGGATTTGCAAAGCCTTAATTTTTTTTAACCTTTTTTCCTTTATTAACTTGAGTATTTCTTATTTACATTTCAAATGTTATTCCCTTTCCTGGTTTCCGGGCCAACATCCCCCTAACCCCTTCCTCTCCCCTTCTATATGGGTGTTCCTCTCCCCATCCTCCCCCATTACCACCCTCCCCCCAACAATCATGTTCACTGGGGGTTCAGTCTTAGCAGGACCAAGGGACAAAGCCTTAATTTTTAAGTATAGGCACAACAGGCTGAGAGCAAAGAACACGTTTGAAGGGGCACATATTTCAAGTCATATCTGACAAGGGAATCTCAGAATAATGATACCTTAATTACATTAATACTATTCATATTTCCCCTTTGCCCAACTAATTTTGAATTTCTCATTTAGTTTTTTTATTCATGTTTAATTTAGAAGTATTTCCATTATAATCTAGAGGTAAGAACACAATTTTAATTGTGTTGTCAAGGAGTGTGAAAACCAATTTATCTATTAATAGCAATGAATTAAGGGAAAATAAAAGTATGAAGCAAAAAAAAACCCCACAGCATATTTGTTGTCTTCTGCATTTCTTGATGGTGTTTGCCATTATGAATCATATTACCCTTTCTGTTTTCTTCCTTATTGTTACTTACTAGCTCTCAGCAATGCTCATATTTTCCCATCCCCCTATTATTTCTTTTACACCCAGTTTTTACCTTCAGGCAACTTTCCAAGCATTTGCCTTTCTAAAAGAACAAATATGTGTTTCTGTCTAACGTATAAATTGGCAATCATTATAAATTAACCAATAAATTGCTCTGCAACAGGGCAATATAAACATAGATACAAAGACAGGTACATATTTCATTCATGCAGTTCCAAATTCTTGGCCTGAGCCAATTTTCATCAGCTCTCTTGGCGTTCCGGTAATTTATCCTTCAAAGATTCTGAAGCTAAGACACGTACTTCATACATAGAATGAGAGATCAGTGTTAATTTTCATTCTTGCAGAATAAAAGACTTCTGGCAGCGGTAACTAAGTGTTCCTGAGTGGCATCTTTTTTATCCTTTACTGTAGTTACTTTCTGTTTTCTAACTTGCTCTGTACTCTGCAAATCCTTGACCTAACCACATCCTGGATTACTTTCAAGGACTTCATTGTTCTTACCTCTTGCAGAAGCTGGATATTGCAGGGTAGGAGTTTCATTTCCTGCCAATCAATCTGCAAACTCTTTCCTGTCCCATTCTCCCTCCTAGCTTCACCTCTATTTAGTAGAATTCTCCATACCTACCATATTTTTCTTTTCTTCTGTAAGTGAAACCACAAACATGTGGTCCAAATTGAACTTGCTACATCTGTCATCTCCTCTACTCTCTCTCTTAATAACAAGCGAACCATACATGTATCGCCCCCCTTGAACATTCCCTCACCTGGTGTCTTAGTCAATTTTCTACCACTATGACAAAATACTAAAGACAATATGATTTATGATAGATTGGCGATGCTCAGGAGATGATTCCGTGGTTAGTATACTTTTCTCATAAATAGGGGATTGGACTTAGTTCCTAAGAATTCATGTTAAAAGCTGGGCATGGCAGTATGCATCTGCATTCCCAAAGCTGTGAAGATAGAGAGAGAAGATCTCTGAAGCTCATTGCCCATCTACTTTGGCCACATCAGTTCAATGAGAGACTTTCAAAAAATGATGGTGACCAATAAAAACTGTTTCTTAACCTATGTCTTTGGCATCCATATGAATGCACACACGTGTGTGGACACATGAACAAGTACGCAAGCACAGGTATTCAAACCAATCAATTCATCTCTCATGTTTTCAGAAGCCTAGAAGTTGACTATCAAATGCAGGCATCTTAAAATATCACTGTGTGATAGCATGGCAGATGTTAAGGTAGGCCTAGAGAAAACTAAGATTATAAATTTAGCTAAACTCATCCTCTTTTTCAGGAATGAAGTCTCTTAATAAAACATTATTGCACTCTTGAAGGAAAATCCTTCATGACCTTTTAAAGGTCACACCTCTTATTGCTGTTATAAGGGAAATTATATTTTATCTTGAATTTTGGAGGAACTATTTAAACTATAGGATTATGTGAAGGAAAATAAAATCCCCTACCTGTCCAACTGAGTCTTTTATTAGCTATTATTTTGTTATTTTATCCTTATTCCACAGATGGAGGAGGAATATTTTCTATTGTTTGAAGGATGGTTTAAAACACAAAGACCTCCTAGCAGATAGTTTCCCTTAAATTTGAAATAGAGTATTTTTCTCACATAATAATTTCTTAGTATAATTCTCCCTCCCTATACTCTTCGCAACTCCTTCCCACCTCCTCTCCCTTCTGGATTCACTTCCTTTTCTGTCTTTTATTAGAAAAGTAGAAGGCTTCAAAGTGATAGATACAAGATAAATCAAAACTAACAAAGTAGCACTGGACAAAGCAAGCAGATGAACAGAGCCCTAGAGAAGGCACAAGAATCAGAGACTGGCTAGTTCGCACATGAAGAATCCCATGAAAACAGTAAACCAAGGGGTTGGGGATTTAGCTCAGTGGAAGAGCGCTTGCCTAGCAAGCGCAAGGCCCTGGGTTCAGTCCCCAGCTCCGAAAAAAAAAGAAAAAAAAAAAAACAAAACAAAACAGTAAACCAGAAAACATAATATGTACACAAAGAACTTTTTTTTGGGTAAAAGGAGAGAAGACAAAGATAACTAAAAATAATGTAAAATAAAAAAGAAGAAAATAAATCCACTTCTGGGAAATTATGAGACAAGAAACCTCCAAAGAAGCTGTGAGTTCACTTGCTGTTGGCCATCGACTGCTAGGAATACACTGTACCCTTAAAGGTCCTTTGTTTTCCCCATAAGACTTCATGGAAAAAACTAAATTTTTATTTGTGAGTGGTTATCTATTAGAAATTACTTCTGGGGAGGGGGAGGGATTAGGGGGATGTTTGCTGGGAAACCAGGAAAGGGAATAGCACTCGAAATGTAAATAAGAAATACTCAAGTTAATAAAAAAATAAAAATAATAAAAAAAAAAGTTACTTCTGGGTTAGAGATGGGGACACATTTTTTTTCTCTTTACAGCTGTAGGATCCCATTTGCCGCATTCCTGTACCGGTCTTATGCATGTGGCTACAACTCTATGAGCTCATGCATGGATCTATCTATGCCTCATCATGCTGACTCAGAGGGCTTTGTTTCTTGATGGCTTCCATATCCACTGGCTCTTACGTTTCTTAAGCTTCATTTCTCCCGGGTTCTCTGAGCCCCAGTCAGATGGATTTGATGCAGGCCTCCCACTTAGGGATAAGGCTTACATGGTCTTCACTCTCTACAAAATGTCGGAAACTCTGTATTTGTTCCCATCTGCAGCAGGAGAAACCTTTTTCTATCAATGAGCAAAGCAGCTATCTATGAACAGAAAAGAAATATATTAGAATTAATGTTATTGCTACGTTAGTGGTTGGTTTGCTTTAATGGGAATAGTCATTGACTTTACCCTAGGTCCCTGGACAATCTAATCTCAGATTATTGGTCACCCTGACAGGATTCAGGATGGTTTCTATATTTAAGAATGAAGCTTCCAGTAACATAAATGTGGATTAATTATTCGCATAAGCTTTATGCCACTGTTGTGCTAGCATATATTACAGGCATGTCACCACCATTTACCAAAGAGTTAATGGCTGACTTGGCATTTATGTTTCACTTTTGGTAGCTCGCAGTGTATATTCCTTTACATAAAAAATGCTAGAATGTAGAGAGGCCTATGCATCAGGCAGACTCCAGATTGGCTTCTCTATGTCCAATGAGTATGAAGATATTATCAGCAGGAATGGGGCCTTGCTCTTAGTTTATGAAGAACAATTCATAGTTCTGTTCATAGTCAGAGTCGTTTGGGGATTCCTCTGGGAATCCTTGGCCAACAACTCAATTAAATATAGCCCAAAACAGGGAAGCTTCATTTGGTGTCTAGAGACGGCAGTCAGAACTTTGTCTCTTGCATTATTCGGTGGTTTTATACTTATATTGCCTCTGTATAAGAAACTTCTATTTTATTAGCTTTCCAAACTACTCCCCATATGACCTTGAACTCTTAAACCAGTTTTGATTTGAATTCCCTTTATGAGTAATGGTATTGAAGATTTGTTTCTCAGCCACTTGTCTATTAGTTTTCAATTTTTCAATTTTAATTATTATTTATTTTGAATTTTCAGTTTGGAAATGTTTCCTGGTTTCAAATTGAGTTATTTCTTCTCTTATTATTTAGTTTTCTGAGTTCTTTATATGTTTAAGATATTGACCCACAATGGGATGCATAGATGGTAAAGTTCAGTTAATTGTTTTTCATCCTAGGCCATCCTAGGTGAGGAATTATTGATGACTGACATCTTCTAGGAAAGGAAAACTTCTTTAAGGGTACGTCTAACACAATACAGTGGATGACCATACACAGACAAGTGCATACCAACTCTAATGTGACTAGATAGATTTAAAACCAAAAATAAAGCAATGAGAACACAGGTTGTGTTGATGTGGAATAAGGAAGAAGGAAATGAATTGATGAGGTGATGGGTAGATGAATACGATCACAATAAAAATGCACTATACTCAAATAATTGATAAAAATACAGCAAAAGTTATAAGCCAAGCATATATGAAAATAAATGTAAATGAAATAATTTTCAAAACAGAACAAGTCGTGGCTAGGGTATTTGAGTACCCCCACGTTTCTCCCAGGTGTCAAAGTACATATTCACTTTGAGTTTTAATCTACACAGCTAGAGCTTTCTTGGATTCTCATTTATATTTTTTCTATTTCCCTCTTTATATTCAATCGTTTCTTAAAGCTAAATCTAGCATAGTAATAGATCTTAAATATTCTATGTGTTGAAATATAATTCTTACTAAAAACAGATTCTTCTCTCATATAATACATCCTCAGCGCAGGTTCCCTTCCCTCCACTCTTCTCATCTCACACTTCCTCTCTCCATTTGTTTTCAGAAAAGAGCAGGTCTCCTAAACAACCAACATGAGAAAAGATACAGTAAGACAAGGCAAAAAGACCTCATTTGTAGGCAGCGGTACCCAATAGGAGGGAAAGAATCCCAAGAGCAGGCAAAAAATAATAAGAATAAAACACACTTCCATTTGTAGAAGTCCCCCCAAATAAGTCACTAAGCTAACAGACAGAAAAGATCCTCAGAGGACCTGGTGCAGACCCATCCCGGCCCTGCACTTACAACTTCAGTCTCTGTGAGCCAAAGTGAGCACTTAGTCATGTTCTCCTGGTGTCCTCAATTCCCTCTGACTTTTACAGTCTTTTTTCCTCTTCTTCTTCAGACTCCCTGATCTTCTGGATCCCAGATTACTAGATGGGATCTCCAATGTAAACTCTTTTCTACAAAACTCTTAAACTAGAGAGGTACAGAGGCTCAGGAACTCGAACAAAAATATGTAGAGGGGGATGAGGCACTGAGGAGAGCCAGAGGGTCCCAGGCACCAGTGAAACATGAGGCTCCCAGGACCCAACTGGAATGGCTTTAGCCAATATGCTCAGAGATGGAGGAGATAGAAACTGATGAGACTATCTCCAGTAGATAAGCATGGCCCTTGGTTAAGGGATGGAGTCACCTATCCATCTGAAAGTTTTAAACCCAAAAATGTTCTTGTCTAAAGGAAGAACAGGGCAAAAATGGAACAGAGACTGAAGGAAGGGCCAACCAAGGACTGCCCTACCTGGGGACCCATCATGTCTACAGACACCAAACCCAACACTGTTGTTGTGGTCAAAAGGTGCTTGTTGACAGGAACCTAGTGTGGCAGTTCCTGAGGAAGTCCAGCCAGCAACTGACCAATACAGATTTGGATGCTTGGAGCCAAAGCCATACCTATTAATGAGCTAGACAACCTGGTAAAGGAGCTAGCAGAAGAACTGGAGGAACAGCAGGGGATTGCAATGCCATTGAAAGAACAACATAGGCTGGCTTGACTACCCAGTTCTCCCATAGTGTAGACCACCAACCAAGGAGTATATCCATGGCTGCAGATACATGTGTAGCAGAGGATGGCCTTGCCTGACAGCAATGGGCAGGGAGACCCTTGGTACTAGGAACACTTGACGCCAGAGTATAGGAGGATGCTAGAGGAGGTAGGGCAAGAGAGTGGGTGAGAGACCACTCTCATATAGGCAAAGGGGAGGGGGAAGGGCACATGTGGGATGGAGGTTTGGTGGAGGGATAACCAGGAAGTGGGATGAATGATTATTAAAAAAAAAAGAAAGAAAAATGAGTCATAAAGAAAAATAACAACAAAAAAGGATTAAAATTATATTATAAGCACTGTTTGTAGAATCATCCTTTGTAAATTCCTTAAGTTTATAGGAAGTCTTCCTCTTTTCAGAGCATCTGGTGACTCTTCTATGATTTAACACCTCATCTGGAATTTACCTTGTACTTGCTTAGTTCTGACAGTTGGCTCTAACTTTAGCAGCCAAAGGCTGTATTTTGGACACTTCATTTCTAATTCATGGCACATAAGAGATACAAAATAAAATAGACATAAAAATTAAAATAATACCATTAAACTGAGTGCATTTTCTTCTTACTGTATAGACAAATCTGCATGTTTTATATCATAAAATCTCAGTGTACAAGAAATGCCAGGTTCCATATTAACAGATTATTGTTTTCCAACCTGCACCCTGCTAACTTCTAAGGTTTGCATCTATACAGAATACTAGTTTGCACCATCAGCAATATGTTCCTTTTTCTCAGTTCCTAGAAAGCACTGTGGTCTTCATAAGGCGACATTAATTCTTGCTATTGGTATAAGAACCAAATAGGGTGAAATGATTTATTTCTGCTTCATCTTTCTGGCACTCTCAGGCAGTACCTACTAGGTTATGGCTGCTGTATCAGCAAACAAAATGGGAGGCAAATTCCTGTGTCTGTTGGTCCCCAGTGAGAAACCCATTTCTACTGAAGCTAAACTTGACAGTTTAGGACTCCCATTTGACTCCAAGGAGCATGAACTGCTTCACTACTTTTCGCAATCATTTGCTTATATTGGCTTTAGCTGACACATCTCTGTGTCCTTTTCCTTCATCCCCCAAAGGAAAGAGAAATACGAACCTATTCCACTCAGAAATCACTGAATAATGTCTACTGCTATCAGACTGCATTCACTTCAACCCTGTTATTTGTTGGAAATATGTAGTTGAATCTCAAAGCCAACAACATTCCCCCAGGGTCCCCATTAGGCAGAAGGGGAACACAGTTGCAAACAATCTGTTTTGTAAAATAGAGGTCTCCAGCAGGAAAGACATCAAGACTGCATTTTGTTGAATATTTCATAGCCTAGTTTATACACTTTACAGACAGTGAGTGAATTATAGAGGACCGAGAAACACAATTTCTATGAAAGGCATTTCCTGCTTTCTTTCAAAGGCTCTAAAGAAGAAGCTTGAATATCAGTGAATACGGAAGAAGAAAGTAGATGACACAAGTAAAAAGAGCATGTCCTGAAGTTCTTGTGCATGAATTGGTGTCATAAATATAGTCCCTGAGGGACAATATATAATGTAGTAGCACTGTGCATGAGTGACTGGGCTGGTATCATCACTACCATGTTGAGGTTCCTCATATTACTCATGCCTTTGTAGTTGTAATAAAGTCTGAGATAAAGCAAAACAAAACAAAACACATAGGAACTGGTGTGATGGATCAGTAGTTAAGAGCAATGGCTCTTGTTCAATCCATGTTCAATTCCTAACATCAACCTGATATCTCCCAACAGACTGTCACTACAGAACCAGAAGATCTGATGCTATCATCTAGCCTCCAAGGACACAAGGCATGTACAAGGTACATACAAATAAATGCAAGTAAAATATTTACACAACTAAGCAAGGTTTTTTAAATATTATAACAAATATTTGTCCAGTATTCATATAAAATATGATCCTATCTAAAGTCTCTAATAATTGATAATAAGTAGGATCCTGATTTATGCATCACATGTACTGCGTTAATATAATCATTTTAATGTAACTTCACTTTTTAAACCATATACAATGATACATTGGCAACAGCATCGTAAATATTGTATGTTCTGTACTTCTGTTGTTTGCATTGATCTTGTGGTTGACCTAACCACATTTTCCTTTTTGTCCTGCCTGTAGAGACATTGACTATACCATACATAAACCATATCACAAGAGTGTGTAGCAATCTATGACATCTAATTTATGTGAGTGTATTCTGTGATGTTCAAAACTGAGGCAAAGGATGCATTTCATAGAACGAATCCCCAATGCATAACTGGATATAATTTGATAATAATTGAAATAAACTATTCATAACATCTAATTACCAGATCAAGTCAATGATAATGGTGAGAGACATATTAAATATAAGGACATGAGATTACATATCACAAGATTGATGGAAGTCACACTGTTGTGAAATCACACATATTCATATAATGTTGATAGAGAGAGAGGGGGGAGAGAGGGAGGGAAGGAGGGAGGGAGGGACAGAGAGAGAGAGAGAGAGAGAGAGAGAGAGAGGGAGAGAGAGAGAGAGAACAGTATATATTATTTGTCTATGAATATTTTCAGAAGTGTAGCTGATTTCCAGGTATATGTTTCCTTCGTGGTAAGTAATACATTAGAAATTAGTGTTTACCAAAACAACTTAATTTTGGTAAATTGTTGCGTTTATAGTTTGTTCCAAACTTTATGAAGGGTTAAGTTGAGGCTAGACACTTAGATCAGCATTTTTTGTATTTCATGTACTTTAATGGAACTATTATTATGAGTTAGAAGGCCCTGAACATTTTGTGAATAATGAACTAATAGTATAATGATGTTGTATAAAACATCTTCTGTTTTTCAGTAAGAGAATAAGAAAGTTTAATACTATTAACATTTATACTCTAGTTAATTCATCACTAACATTTATTTCTTTGGTAGTTTGTTGAGGTCACCTATTAAAAACATTATAACATGTAAAGCAAAATCTTTGAAAATATATTTATCTGTTGTGGATGAAAGTGTTCTGGGATCGAGGTATCAACAGACCTGGCTTTGTCAGAGGAATTAGGACGGGATCTGTCCCATGTGTACTTCTCTCTGTTTGTGTTTCTTTATGTAATCTTTTTCTCTAGGTAACTATTTCCTTTTGCACTGAACTACAATGAATTAGAGCCTACTCAAAGAACCTCACTTTAAATTGATTACTTCTAAAGACCGTATTTCCAAACAATTTTCCTTTATGGGCTGTGAGGGAATGGCTCTTCGGTGTATAAATTTCAGGAGAAACAAGTAAATTACTAACCATTGTCATGTGTGAAAACAAAGCACAGGGAAGTAAATGTAGGTAGAAAGCATTTGTTTCCTTAACAAAATAGTCATTTACCTTAAGAATCATTGTGGGAGAGGTACTGAAAATCTTAGATGAGCAATATTTTTAAATTTTACATTTAAGACACTAAGTTTCTCAAGCATCACATTTTGTTTCGAAATTCTTATATAAAATATGTTTTCAAATGAAGTTCTAACTTTATTTTATATGATCCCTCCCTATCTGGATATCTTAAATATATTTCTGATGAATTTGAACATGCACAATGAAAAAAATTGTGGTTAATTTAAAACAAAATTTAATCTAATTCTGACTTCTCTGAACATATTTTTAGCCTGGTTTGTGAGGTCAAAAAATAGCACACTGTTGTTTTCTGCCTGGAAATCACTTATCATTAAAATAAAACAAATGAGCAGTACACAGAAAAAGAAAATGAGAGAAAATAATCAACAGAGCAAATAATATTCCACTTATGCAAATCACTCTCATTTCTCTTTCAATGCCAAAAAAACAAGCATGAGTGCACTGCTGTTCCATAAACAATAGATAAAGCAGCTGCTCCTCAGAAGGCCACTTTAAAATTCACTCGCATTAATTAGGGAACTAATTCTAGAAAGGAAAAAGTTCTTTAACCTCCATTGATTACCTAGAAACAAACTCCTATAATTGGTAATGAAGTACCTCAATCAGAGGAGAATAATGCGATTGATAGTTAAGCAGTCAGATGCATCTGTGCTCCAAGAGTCCTCACAGGTTCTTTCTAGGGCATGCAGAATGCACAGTTTTCTTCAGGTTGATTGATTTCGAAGAAACTTTACTGCTATAGCCACCGGTACAATTTTCCAAACGTTTAGATCAGAAGTAAATGGCTCCATGCTTGGTTAACCTTGCATTCGACATTTTGGAAGCTGTATTTGCTCCACACGCAAATAACTGTTTCCCTAGAACAATATGACCCACTGGTGTACCTCACACTAATTAGTATAGAGTTTATGTTCCCAATGCATCTTACTGTGTGTAGACTTAGAGGATTATTCAGAAGCAGTCTGTTTTTCAACATGAAATATTAAAGAATGAGAAATATTGTGAGACAATATAAATAATTTATAGAATCTTTGAAAGCAAGACAATGATTTTTTACATGTCAGCCTATGGGATCCAATAGTCTAGGTTCATAATGACCTCAAATTAGCATAAACAAATTATACTTAACAATTCACATGCATAGTCCTTTGCAATTCTTTTCTCAATCTGCACAAGTCTTCTTCAGATGTCTCTCAAGAGAATTAAGTTCTTAATGAAAAAAAAGTGTTGATTTTTGGTTTTGTAACAGATGCTTATTATTATAATCCTGTACTAGATTCAACACAAATAAACTTTACTTTGTAAGTTCAACTAGCAGTGTCTACACTGTATGAAAATTTATAATCTAGAACTTTCTACATTGTACGATGATTTATGAAACATTCTGTATTGTTGGATGGGGTTTGTTCAAAAACAGCATAATATTTGTATCAAATAATTTGATTCACATTCAAAGATACTTGTGAGAATAAAATGTCTCCATGACTCACAAGCTCATTTCAAAAATAAACATGATTTTTCTTCAAGACAATATGTCATCTTATGTATTCAGTACAAAAGGCCTTTCAAACATTCAGAAAACAATTGTTAAATGATTTCTTGAATTCAGGCACTGAAATAGTAAATCTCAGTAAAATTCTGGACGTTCATCCATTGATAGTACAAAGTATAAAATAAGAAGATACATCTAAAGGAATTAATAACACATTTAATAAACATGAAGGTAGAAGAAAAAGAAATACTTTAGGTATCCCAGTTTGGGTCTTCTGCTTTGATAAAATATTTATTTTACTAAAGCTATTTTTGGTAAGGAAAGAGTTTATTTTGGTTTACAAGTTATAGTTTATCATGGAGGAAAGTCAGGGTAGACACTCAAGGCAGGGACTTTAGACAAAGTCCAATAAGGAATCACTGCTTACTGGCTTGCATACTCTGGCTTTCTGAGCTTCTATTCATGTATACCCCAAGCCCTGGATGATTACACAAATCTCTTTGAGGATACATTAAATCAGGCCAAACTGATGAATGAGAATTAATATTCAAACTTGACAACTACTTTTGGAAAAAAAACCTAAATCTTAACAAACTAACTTAGAACCATTTTCTTTGATGTAAATCAAATACATTTGAGAAATAACATGAATCATATTACCATTAAGGCTGCTGTTCAAAGCAAGTAAGTCAGAACCTAGTGGAATGAATTTAAATATTTATATACTTGTCAGCAATATCTTTGGAATATTAGAAGCTACTGATACATTTTGGTTGAGTAGTATACTACATTTTAGTTGCACAAGAAATAGCCTCCATTTTTATGTACTTCTGACTGTAGATTCATTTTCTGATATAACCCTACATTTAGACTAACAGAGTCTAAAGACAAGAAGTTACATTGAAGAAATCCTATATGAGTGTTCAAGAATTGACATGGACACTATTTTATTCCAGTAACAGAATATTCATCAATGCAATCTACACTTACAGTCAATAAACTTGGATTGTACCTTTATCCTTTGAATTGTCTCTATAAAATTTGGTAATATGAATCTATTAAAGTTCTCTTTAGTTACCAAATTTAAAAGTAATAACACACTGAATCTTAGATATGGTGGTTTATAAGAAATATTTCACAACATGAAAGCATATGACTATAATAAAAAGGAATCTACATTTTATTTTATTGGCTATTTTTAATTTACATTTCAATGTGATTCCTTTTCCCAGTTTCCCGTCCATAAGCCCCCTATCCCATAACCTGTTGTTCTATGAGGGTGATCCCCCTCCCTAACTACCTTCCATCTCGCATTGACATTTTGCTATTCTGGTAGGTCCAGCCCTAGCAGAACCAAGGGCTTCTCCTCCCATTGGTGCCCAACAAGGCCATCTTCTGCTACATATGCAGCTGGAGCCATGGGTTTGTCCATGCAGCCATGGGTCTGTCCATGTGTAGTCTTTGGGTAGTGGTTTAGTCTCTGGGAGGTTCTAGCAGAACCTCTCAGGAGACAGCTATATCAGGCTCCTGTCTTCACTTCATTAATATTGTCTAGTTTTGGTGGCTGTATATATGTGGGCTGGATCCCCAGATGGGGCAGGATCTGAATGGCCATTCCTTCAGTCTCTGCTCCAAATTTGTCCATATCTTGCTTATTATTATGTTTATTTTCCCTTTTAAGAAGGACTGAAGCATCGCCACTTGGTTGGCTTCCTTCTTGAGCTTCAGGTGGCCTGTGGATTGTATCTTGGGTAATTAGAATTTTGGGGCTAATACCCACTTATTAGTGAATACATACCATGTCTGTTTTTTTGTGATGGGTTATATCACTCAGGATGACATTTTCTAGTTCTATCCATTTGCGTATGAATTTCATGACGTCATTGTTTTTGATAGCTGAGTAGTACTCCATTGTGTAGTGTCCCACATTTTTTGAACCCATTCCTCTGTTGAAGGGCATCTGGGTTCTTTCCAGCTTCTGGCTCTTATAAATAAGGCTGCTATGAACATAGTGGAGCATGTGTCCCTGTTATATGTTGGAGCATCATTTAGTAAATGCCCAGGAGTGGTATAGCTGAGTCCTCAGGTTTTATTATAAACAATTTTCTGAGGAAACTCCAGACTGATTTCCAGAGTGGTTGTACCAGTCTGCAATCCCACCAACAATGGAGGAGTGTTCCTCTTTCTCCATATCTTCAGCAGCATCTGTTGTCACCTGAGTTTTTATCTGAGCCATTCTGACTGGTTTGAGGTAGAATCTCAGGGTTGTTTTGATTAGCATTTCCCTGATAACTAAGGATTTTGAACATTTCTTTAGGTACTTCTCAGACACTCAACATTCCACAGCTGAGAATTCTTTTTTTTTCTTTTTTTTGATACCTGGTTTTATGCTTTTATTTTCTTTCTTTTTTTTTACATTTTATTTATTTATTTTTTTATTAACTTGAGTATTTCTTATATACCTTTCGAGTGTTATTCCCTTTCCCGGTATCCGGGCAAACATCCCCCTCCCCCCTCCCCTTCCTTATGGGTGTTCCCCTCCCAACCCTCCCCCCATTGCCGCCCTCCCCCAACCAGTCTAGTTCACTGGGGGTTCAGTCTTAGCAGGACCCAGGGCTTCCCCTTCCACTGGTGCTCTTACTAGGATATTCATTGCTACCTATGAGGTCAGAGTCCAGGGTCAGTCCATGTATAGTCTTTAGGAAGTGGCTTAGTCCCTGGAAGCTCTGGTTGCTTGGCATTGTTGTACATATGGGGTCTCGAGCCCCTTCAAGCTCTTCCAGTTCTTTCTCTGATTCCTTCAACGGGGGTCCTATTCTCAGTTCAGTGGTTTGCTGCTGGCATTCGCCTCTGTATTTGCTGTATTCTGGCTGTGTCTCTCAGGAGCGATCTACATCTGGCTCCTGTCGGTCTGCACTTCTTTGCTTCATCCATCTTGTCTAATTGGGTGGCTGTATATGTATGGGCCACATGTGGGGCAGGCTCTGAATGGGTGTTCCTTCAGTCTCTGTTTTAATCTTTGCCTCTCTCTTCCCTGCCAAGGGTATTCTTGTTCCCCTTTTAAGGAAGGAGTGAAGCATTCACATTTTGATCATCCGTCTTGAGTTTCATTTGTTCTAGGCATCTAGGGTAATTCAAGCATTTGGGCTAATAGCCACTTATCAATGAGTGCATACCATGTATGTCTTTCTGTGATTGGGTTACCTCACTCAGGATGATATTTTCCAGTTCCAAACATTTGCCTACGAATTTCATAAAGTCGTTGTTTTTGATAGCTGAGCAATATTCCATTGTGTAGATATACCACATTTTCTGTATCCATTCCTCTGTTGAAGGGCATCTGGGTTCTTTCCAGGTTCTGGCTATTATAAATAAGGCTGCAATGAACATAATGGAGCACGTGTCTTTTTTATATGTTGGGGCATCTTTTGGGTATATGCCCAAGAGAGGTATAGATGGATCCTCAGGCAGTTCAATGTCCAATTTTCTGAGGATCCTCCAGACTGATTTCCAGAATGGTTGTACCTGTATGCAATCCCACCAACAATGGAGGAGTGTTCCTCTTTCTCCACATCCTCGACAGCATCTGTTGTCCCCTGAGTTTTTGATCTTAGCCATTCTCACTGGTGTGAGGTGAAATCTCAGGGTTGTTTTGATTTGCATTTCCCTTATGACTAAAGATGTTGAACATTTCTTTAGGTGTTTCTCAGCCATTCGGCATTCCTCAGCTGTGAATTCTTTGTTTAGCTCTGAACCCCATTTTTAATAGGGTTATTTGTTTCCCTGTGGTCTAACTTCTTGAGTTCTTTGTATATTTTGGATATAAGGCCTCTATCTGTTGTAGGATTGGTAAAGATCTTTTCCCAATCTGTTGGTTGCCGTTTTGTCCTAACCACAGTGTCCTTTGCCTTACAGAAGCTTTGCAGTTTTATGAGATCCCATTTGTCGATTCTTGATCTTAGAGCGTAAGCCATTGGTGTTTTGTTTAGGAAATTTTTTCCAGTGCCCATGTGTTCCAGATGCTTCCCTAGTTTTTCTTCTATTAGTTTGAGTGTGTCTGGTTTGATGTGGAGGTCCTTGATCCACTTGGACTTAAGCTTTGTACAGGGTGATAAGCATGGATCGATCTGCATTCTGCTACATGTTGACCTCCAATTGAACCAGCACCATTTGCTGAAAATGCTATCTTTTTTCCATTTGATGGTTTTGGCTCCTTTGTCAAAAATCAAGTGACCATAGGTGTGTTGGTTCATTTCTGGGTCTTCAATTCTATTCCATTGGTCTATCTGTCTGTCTCTGTACCAATACCATGCAGTTTGTATCACTATTGCTCTGTAATACTGCTTGAGTTCAGGGATAGTGATTCCCCCTGAAGTACTTTTATTGTTGAGGATAGCTTTAGCTATCCTGGGTTTTTTGTTATTCCAGATGAATTTGCAAATTGTTCTATCTAACTCTTTGAAGATTTGGATTGGTATTTTGATGGGGATTGCATTGAATTTGTAGATTGCTTTTGGTAAAATGGCCATTTTTACTATATTAATCCTGCCAATCCATGAGCATGGGAGATCTTTCCATCTTCTGAGGTCTTCTTCAATTTCTTTCTTCAGTGTCTTGAAGTTCTTATTGTACAGATCTTTTACTTGCTTTGTTAAAGTCACACCGAGGTACTTTATATTATTTGGGTCTATTATGAAGGGTGTCGTTTCCCTAATTTCTTTCTCGGCTTGTTTCTCTTTTGTATAGAGGAAGGCAACTGATTTATTTGAGTTAATTTTATACCCAGCCACATTGCTGAAGTCGTTTATCAGCTTTAGTAGTTCTCTGGTGGAACTTTTGGGATCACTTAAACATACTATCATATCATCTGCAAATAGTGATATTTTGACTTCTTCTTTTCCGATCTGTATCCCCTTGACCTCCTTTTGTTGTCTGATTGCTCTGGCTAGAACTTCAAGAACTATATTGAATAAGTAGGGAGAGAGTGGGCAGCCTTGTCTAGTCCCTGATTTTAGTGGGATTGCTTCAAGTTTCTCTCCATTTAGTTTAATGTTAGCAACTGGTTTGCTGTATATGGCTTTTACTGTGTTCAGGTATGGGCCTTGAATTCCTATTCTTTCCAGGACTTTTATCATGAAGGGGTGTTGAATTTTGTCAAATGCTTTCTCAGCGTCTAATGAAATGATCATGAGGTTTTGTTCTTTCAGTTTGTTTATATAATGGATCACTTTGATGGTTTTCCGTATATTAAACCATCCCTGCATGCCTGGGATGAAGCCTACTTGGTCATGGTGGATGATTGTTTTGATGTGCTCTTGGATTCGGTTTGCCAGAATTTTGTTGAGTATTTTTGCGTCGATATTCATAAGGGAAATTGGTCTGAAGTTCTCTTTATTTGTTGTGTCTTTGTGTGGTTTAGGTATAAGAGTAATTGTGGCTTCGTAGAAGGTATTCGGTAGTGATCCATCTGTTTCAATTTGTGGAATAGTTTGGATAATATTGGTATGAGGTCTTCTATGAAGGTTTGATAGAATTCTGCACTAAACCCGTCTGGACCTGGGCTCTTTTTGGTTGGGAGACCTTTAATGACTGCTTCTATTTCCTTAGGAGTTATGGGGTTGTTTAACTGGAATATCTGTTCCTGATTTAACTTCGGTACCTGGTATCTGTCTAGGAAATTGTCCATTTCCTGAAGATTTTCAAGTTTTGTTGAATATAGGTTTTTATAGTAAGATCTGATGATTTTTTGAATTTCCTCTGAATCTGTTGTTATGTCTCCCTTTTCATTTCTGATTTTGTTAATTTGGATGCACTCTCTGTGTCCTCTCGTTAGTCTGGCTAAGGGTTTATCTATCTTGTTGATTTTCTCAAAGAACCAACTTTTGGTTCTGTTGATTCTTTCTATGGTCCTTTTTGTTTCTACTTGGTTGATTTCAGCTCTGAGTTTGATTATTTCCTGCCTTTTACTCCTCCTGGGTGTATTTGCTTCTTTTTGTTCTAGAGCTTTTAGGTGTGCTGTCAAGCTGCTGACATATGCTCTTTCCTGTTTCTTTCTGCAGGCACTCAGCGCTATGAGTTTTCTTCTTAGCACAGCTTTCATTGTGTCCCATAAGTTTGGGTATGTTGTACCTTCATTTTCATTAAATTCTAAAAAGTTTTTAATTTCTTTCTTTATTTCTTCCTTGACCAGGTTATTATTGAGTAGAGCATTGTTCAATTTCCACGTATATGTGGGCATTCTTCCTTGATTGTTATTGAAGACCAGTTTTAGGGCGTGGTGGTCCGATAGCACGCATGGGATTATTTCTATCTTTCTGTACCTGTTGAGGCCCGTTTTTTGACCAATTATATGGTCAATTTTGGAGAAAGTACCATGAGGAGCTGAGAAGAAGGTATATCCTTTTGCTTTAGGATAGAATGTTCTATAAATATCCGTTAAGTCCATTTGGCTCATGACTTCCCTTAGTCTGTCTACATCTCTGTTTAATTTCTGTTTCCATGATCTGTCCATTGATGAGAGTGGGGTGTTGAAATCTCCCACTATTATTGTGTAAGGTGCAATGTGTGTTTTGAGCTTTAGTAAGGTTTCCTTTACATATGTAGGTGCCCTTGTATTTTGAGCATATATATTTAGGACTGAGAATTCATCTTGGTGGATTTTTCCTTTGATGAATATGAAGTGTCCTTCCTTATCCTTTTTGATGACTTTTAGTTGAAAATTGATTTTATTTGATATTAGAATGGCTACTCCAGCTTGCTTCTTCTGACCATTTGCTTGGAAAATTGTTTTCCAGCCTTTCACTCTGAGGTAATGTCTGTCTTTGTCTCTGAGGTGTGTTTCCTGTAGGCAGCAGAATGCAGGGTCCTCGTTGCGTATCCGGTTTTTTAATCTATGTTTTTATTGGGGAGTTGAGGCCATTGATGTTGAGAGATATTAAGGAATAGTGATTATTGCTTCCCGTTATATTCATATTTGGATGTGAGGTTATGTTTGTGTGCTTTCATTCTCTTTGTTTTGTTGCCAAGACGATTAGTTTCTTGCTTCTTCTAGGGTATAGCTTGCCTCCTTATGTTGGGCTTTACCATTTATTATCCTTTGTAGTGCTGGATTTGTAGAAAGATATTGTGTAAATTTGGTTTTGTCGTGGAATATCTTGGTTTCTCCATCTATGTTAATTGAGAGTTTTGCAGGATACAGTAACCTGGGCTGGCATTTGTGTTCTCTTAGGGTCTGTATGACATCAGTCCAGGATCTTCTGGCCTTCATAGTTTCTGGCGAGAAGTCTGGTGTGATTCTGATAGGTCTGCCTTTATATGTTACTTGACCTTTTTCCCTTACTGCTTTTAATATTCTTTCTTTATTTTGTGCATTTGGTGTTTTGACTATTATGTGACGGGAGGTGTTTCTTTTCTGGTCCAATCTATTTGGAGTTCTGTAGGCTTCTTGTATGCCTATGGGTATCTCTTTCTTTAGGTTAGGGAAGTTTTCTTCTATGATTTTGTTGAAGATATTTACTGGTCCTTTGAGCTGGGAGTCTTCACTCTCTTCTATACCTATTATCCTTAGGTTTGATCTTTTCATTGAGTCCTGGATTTCCTGTATGTTTTGGACCAGTAGCTTTTTCCGCTTTACATTATCTTTGACAGTTGAGTCAATGATTTCTATGGAATCTTCTGCTCCTGAGATTCTCTCTTCCATCTCTTGTATTCTGTTGGTGAAGCTTGTATCTACAGCTCCTTGTCTCTTCTTTTGGTTTTCTATATCCAGGGTTGTTTCCATGTGTTCTTTCTTGATTGCTTCTATTTCCATTTTTAATTCCTTCAACTGTTTGTTTGTGTTTTCCTGGAATTCTTTCAGGGATTTTTGTGACTCCTCTCTATGGGCTTCTACTTGTTTATTTATGATTTCCTGATATTCTTTCAGGGATTTTTGTGTCTCCTCTCTATGGGCTTCTACTTGTTTATTTATGTTTTCCTGGAATTCTTTCAGGCATTTTTGCGATTCCTCTCTGTAGGATTCTACTTGTTTATTAATGTTTTCCTGTGTTTCTCTAAGGGAGTTCTTCATGTCTTTCTTGAAGTCCTCCAGCATCATGATCAAATATGATTTTGAAACTAGATCTTGCTTTTCTGGTGTGTTTGGACATTCCATGTTTGTTTTGGTGGGAGAACTGGGCTCCGATGATGCCATGTAGTCTTGGTTTCTCTTGCTTGCGTTCCTGCGCTTGCCTCTCGCCATCAGATTATCTCTAGTGTTACTTTGTTCTGCTATTTCTGACAGTGGCTAGACTGTCCCTATAAGCCTGTGTGTCAGGAGTGCTGTAGAGCTGTTTTACTGTTTTCTTTCAGCCAGTTATGGGGACAGTGTGTTCTGCTTTCGTGCGTGTAGTTTTTCCTCTGTACAGGTCTTCAGCTGTTCCTGTGGGCCTGTGTCTTGAGTTCACCTGGCAGGTCACTTGCAGCATACAAGTTGGTCTTACCTGTGGTCCCGAGTCTCAAGTTCGCTCTCGGGGTGCTGCCCACGGGCTCTCTGCGGCGGCAGCAACCAGGAAGACCTGTGCCGCCCCTTCCGGGAGCTTCAGTGCACCAGGGTTCCAGATGGCCTTTGGTGTTTTCCTCTGGCGTCCGAGATGTGTGTGCAGAGAGCAGTCTCTTCTGGTTTCCCAGGCTTGTCTGCCTCTGTGAAGGTTTAGCTCTCCCTCCCACGGGATTTGGGTGCAGAGAACTGTTTATCCGGTCTGTTTCTTTCAGGTTCCGGCGGTGTCTCAGGCAGGGGTCCTGCCGCTCCTGGGCCCTCCCACACGGGAGCCCAGAGGCCTTATACAGTTTCCTCTTGGGCCAGGGATGTGGGCAGGGGTGGGCAGTTTTGGTGGTCTCTTCCGCTCTGCAGCCTCAGGAGTGCCCACCTGACCAGGCGGTGAGGTCTCTTTCGAGAATTCTTTATTTAGCTCTGTACCCAATTTTTAATAGGGTTATTTGGCTCTGTGGAGTCTAACTTCTTGAGTCCTTTTCATATATTGGATATTAGTCCTCCATCAGATGTAGGATTGGTAAGATCTTTTCTCAATCTGATGGTTGCCGTTTTGTCCAAATGAAAATGTCCTTTGCCTTACAGAAGAAGTTTGCAATTTTATGAGGTCCCATATGGTGATTCTTGATCTTGGAGCCTAATCCATTGGTGTTCTGTTGAGGAAATTTTCCCCAATGCCCATGTGTTCGAGGCTCTTCCCCACTTTTTCTTCTATTAGTCTGAGTGTATCTGATTTTATGTGGAGGACCTCGATCCACTTGGACTTAAGCTTTGTACAGGGTGATAAGCATGGATCAATTTGCATTCTTCTACATGCTTCCCTCCAGTTGAACCAGCGCCATTTGTTGGAAAGCTCCTTTTTAGGAGCTTTTGTGTTTTTCCTTATCTTTCATGGTTGTGTCAATATTCCTATGGTATCTTCTGTACCTGAGACCCTCTCTTCTATCTCTTTCATTCTGTTGTCGATGCTTGCATCTGTGACTCTTGATCTCTTTCCTAGATTTTCTATCTCCAGAGTTGTCTCCCTTTGTGCTTTCTTTATTGTTCCTATTTCTATTTTTAAATCCTGGATGGTTTTTTCAATTCTTTCACCTCTGTTTGGTTGTGTTTTCTGTAATTCTTTAAGGGATTTTTGTACTTCCTCGTTAAGGGCTTCTACTTGTTTACCCGTGCTGTCCTGTATTTCTTTAAGGAAGTTATTTATGTCCTTCTTAAAGTCCTCAGGGTGATTTTATATCTAAATCATGCTTTTCTGGTGTGTTGCAATATTCAGTACTTGTTTTGATGGGAGAACTGGGCTCTGATGATGCCAAGTAGTCTTGGTTTCTGTTGCTTATGTTTCAGTGCTTGCCTCTCTCCATCAAGTTTTCTTTGACTTTAGCTTGTTTTGCTGTCTCTGATCCTCCTGTAAGCCTGCGTCCGCACTCCAGTAGACCTGTTTTCTTACAGTGGGATTGAGGTACAGAGAGTGTGGGACCAGTTCAGCTCAGGGCAGAAGAGTTGATCTAACATCTGCTTTAAGGTGTGTCAGTGCTCCTTGGTGACTGGCTTTTAGCTCTGGGTGCAGACAGAAATCAGAAGGCTCCTTCCCCTGACTGCTCCTAGCTCCAGACACAAAGCAAACAAATAATTTGAACTAGTAGAATATATGCTTTTTAAAATAATTTTAATGTTATTTACAGAATAGCGTTATTTATCATAGCTGAAAGTTTGTGTACTCAGATATGTTCTTGCTTTATTCCCTTCTTACAACCTAGTTACTTTATTTTATATCTGCATTTTTCCATAGGAGTGGATTGAATGTCCAAAGAGGATGAAGGTACTTGATTTCAAAGACCATATCATTTGGAATTTGAATGTCTTTTACGATTATGAAGGAATCATAACAAAACTGAGACACTGTGGTCTTGGCAGAATTAGGTTTAAATTCCAAACGGATAAATCCAGGTATCTATGTCTTCATAACCTAGATATATGTCCTTTCTTAGCATTATAAACATTCAAGATCAAAAGGTATTGGCCACTACCCGGAATTGAAGACATACATATTTATAATGTCAGTTTATAATACATATGAAATAAGAAGATTCATGACAAGTGTGCACATGCAATGTGCTTAAGTATGCTGGGTATGTTGGATACAGTCATCTCCATCCTATAGAGGAGAAAATGTGAGCACAGGGTTCTTCTGTATTAGCATAAGGAAGCAAAGGCTGGTGCTGTGCTTTCACAACCCATGAGGACAGCCATAAAGATATATGGCTCCAGCATTAAAGACCCCTGCTTAGAAAATAGCTTGTCATCTCCTAGAAGAGAAAAAACAAGGAAGGGATGACAGCTTGCTAGGGACAATTAATCTTGTAATTGTGCTGTGTTCAAAATCCCTATGTCCCAATTTCTAATGCTTTGTATTCTGAAACATGGTCTAATTTGGAGGCAGAGTCATTGCAGTTACGTAAGTAATGATGAAGGTGTAAGAAAGGCCCTTTTCCAACATGACTGCTGGACTTACAACAATAAAGCATGTGAAAAGGAAAAATGGAAAAGTATACATGATTCGAGGAAATTGCTGCCATCTTCTTTTTTCTTTTTTTGAATTTAAAATTTTACATTTTATTAATAATTTTAAAAATTGTTGGGGTTGGGGATTTAGCTCAGTGGTAGTGCGCTTACCTAGCAAGCGCAAGGCCCTGGGTTCGGTCCCCAGCTCCGAAAAAAAAAAAAAAAGAAAAGAAAAAAGAAAGATTAAAAAAAATTGTTTACACGTTTGAATTATGTTAGCTTTTACTATGAAAAAGAAAAAAGAAACAAGGCATTAAAATAGAAGTTTTAATCTCAAACCAGAATTTACTGTCTCAACCAGAAGAATCTCAAAGGTAGCCTTTGGATACTGAGGCCAAAGATTGCATCAAATGCCGCTTTTATACAACACTAAAATTAATCTTTCTAGAATTGATTAATTTGGAGATAAAGAAATGAATAATTAATATGGACTAAAACAGCCTTGAAACCAAAGTAACTAGAAAATGAAAGACAAAATAACAGGTCAATTCTTTAGCTTATACTTCAGCTATCGCTAAGGAAAACACTGCTTTTTGGATTGCTTTATAAAAGCAAATTGGAGTTATTACATGTTAAAATAATTATTGAAATAAACTTAGTCAAAAGAAAGGAGTCCTAAATCTTCATTTTATGTTATTGTAACAGGATATCACAGACTATGTAACGTTTATCTCAGAATCCTTTCTATTTCGTTTTCATCAGGAAGATGAGACTCCATTATTATAGAGTCAATGCACAATGGACTTTCTTTCTTTCTTTTTTTTTTTTTATTAACTTGAGTATTTCTTATTTACATTTAGAATGTTGTTCCCTTTCCCGGTTTCCGGGCAAACATCCCCCTAATCCCCCCCTCCCCTTCTTTATGCATGTTCCCCTCCCCACCCTCCCCCCATTGCCGCCCTCCCCCCACCAGTCTAGTTCACTGGGGGTTCAGTCTTACCAGGACCCAGGGCTTCCCCTTCCACTGGTGCTCTTACTAGGATATTCATTGCTACCTATGGGGTCAGAGTCCAGGGTCAGTCCATGTATAGTCTTTAGGTAGTGGCTTAGTCCCTGGAAGCTCTGGTTGCTTGACATTGTTGTACATATGGGGTCTCTAGTCCCTTCAAGCTCTTCCAGTTCTTTCTCTGATTCCTTCAACGGGGGTCCTATTCTCAGTTCAGTGATTTCCTGCTGGCATTCGCCTCTGTATTTCCTGTATTCTGGCTATGTCTCTCAGGAGAGATCTACATCCGGCTCTTTTCAGCCTGCACTTCTTTGCTTCATCCATCTTGTCTAATTGGGTGGCTGTATATGTATGGGCCACATGTGGGGCAGGCTCTGAATGGGTGTTCCTTCAGTCTCTGTTTTAATCTTTGCCTCTCTTTTCCCTGCCAAGGGTATTCTTGTTCCCCTTTTAAAGAAGGAGTGAAGCATTCACATTTTGATCATCCGTCTTGAGTTTCATTTGTTCTAGGCATCTAAGGTACTTCAAGCATTTGGGCTAATAGCCACTCATCAATGAGTGAATACCATGTGTGTTCTTCTGTGATTGGGTTACCTCACTCAGGATGATATTTTCCAGTTCCAACCATTTGTCTACGAATTTTATAAAGTCATTGTTTTTGATAGCTGAGTAATATTCCATTGTGTAGATGTACAACATTTTCTGTATCCATTCCTCTGTTGAAGGGCATCTGGGTTCTTTCCAGCTTCTGGCTATTATAAATAAGGCTGCAATGAACATAGTGGACCACGTGTCTTTTTTTATATGTTGGGGCATCTTTTGGGTATATGCCCAAGAGAGGTATAGCTGGATCCTCAGGCAGTTCAACGTCCAATTTTCTGAGGAACCTCCAGACTGATTTCCAGAATGGTTGTACCAGTCTGCAACCCCACCAACAATGGAGGAGTGTTCCTCTTTCTCCACATCCTCGCCAGCATTTGCTGTCCCCTGAGTTTTTGATCTTAGCCATTCTCACTAATCAAGGAGAAAAATCTGTAATGGAAACAACCTAAACAATATCTTTACTCTGAAATCATAAAACTTGGAGACAATAAACCTTATTTGTTTAATAGTTTTGTGCCTTGTCAAGTCATCTCTGGTAAAATATTTCAGTGGACATCTTCCAAATTATGATTTTATTTTTCTAGTCACAAAAAATTACACACATAGGATTTATGACAAAGAAATTGTATAGTAGGATATGTGTTTCTGTGTGTATATACAATTGTATGCAGTTATCCTTTCATCTGTGTGTTCATGTGTATGGAACCCATATTGTAAATGTGGGTGTTATCGTTCAGGTGTTATACATTTTTCCCTGGTACACAGAATGCATCTGAGTGCAGTTATTGTTAAGTGAGCTAGAATGATTGGCTAGTGAGGCTCGGCTATCTCAAGCAGGTCTGGGATTAGAAATATGATCCACTATTCCCAGTCCAGGTATAATTTTACTAATGTAGTTTCGGGAGCTGAAACTGTGTTCCTCATGTTGTAAAGGAAGCATGTTACAAAATATGTTCCCTGGCCCTACAGTCTATGGGATTATTGTACACAAAGCAATGTGATAGCAGGGGCATGATAAAATATGCCTCCATAAGAAATATGTTTTAATTAAAAAATTTCCTTGGAAGTTTGATCCAAAACAAGTAATTCCTTCCCCTTTGCTATACAATCCTACCTGCTGATCCATTTTCTATCTATTTTGTAGTTGTATTTTGTAGCTGTATAGACTGAATACTCCAATTTAAAAATAAGAGTTTCTAAATATTTGTCAAATACAATATCTTTGGATGTCATCAAAATACCAAAAGTGGAAAATTCAACATCATGAAACTATTCTTATATTTTTGTTTTGAGCCTAGCCTTTAATGGCTGAGCCATCTTTCTAGCCCATGAAACTATTTCTTGAATGAAAAAAACAAAGTACAAAATTATATTTAGGTTTTTGGTTCAGTCGTACAGGAAAAATAGCTGAAGTTTCTGTTTACATGTAACTCTACTAAGATAGTACTAAGCATATGAAAATATCCATATCTGAAAAACTGAATCATCTCTAGTCTGAAGATTTTGGAAAAGAAGTATTAAACTTGTATCTTCCATTAGTGATGTTGTTTTCTCCTTCTTATTTGGAGCTCTATAGACAAAGTAAATTGATACTTAAGCTACATAGAAAAGATGAATCAGTAGACAAACAAAGTTTTATATTTTCAAGCTGAAAAATAGCTAAATAGGTCTAATTGGTTTTTAAATTCGATTTAGACATAAAGGCATTACAAAATAAAAATTGCAGGTAAATTTTTTTGATATTATGATATTCGAATATTTTGATAGCTTATATAGAGAGTGTTTTAACTAGTGATAGATCTTATTGTAAAATGTGCATGGATTTTGTACAGTTAATTCAGTTTATAAGCAAATCATGAGAAAGTGTGAGGGTGATTAAATCAACAAGCATGCTTCTGGATGCATTCAATTCAAAGGAGTTCAACTGGAATGTCCCCCGAATAGAGGAAATTATTCATGGAGGAGAAGGATGCAAGTTAGTTAAATGAGCTCTGAAAGGAACAGAAACAAATACCTCTTTTCTTACAAGGCCATATATCCTATTTGGAAAACAGTTTTATTTTCCATAATTCTGGTCCAGATTGTTTTCCTGGTGTAGTAGGATGGCCAAAGAAAGAGAAGACATTCTTTCTAACTAGACGTTGTTGTTGTTGTTGGTGGTGGTGGTGGTGGTGGTGGTGGTAGTGGTGGTAGTGGTGTTTACAATTACTAACCTATTACCTTATACATAGACTACAATAAGGCACAATATTAACAGATACTAATAAATTTCATGTATAAAACTTCATTCACAATGCAATGGATCGCATCCCATTATGGTTGTTTCTTAATGCATTTACAAGGAAAATGTCTCATTTAGCTTGATATTTGAGAGGAATAGCAGGCCTTGTGGAAGAACATTAGTGTTTTTGTTTTGTTTTGTTTGGAACTTTGTATTTATTTCACATTGTATATCCTAAGCCCATTCATCTCCCCATTCCTTCCTATCAGCCTCCTGCCCTTGCAACCTCTAACACAAGAGAATAAATGTAAAATAAAATACAATGCATAAATAAGAGAAAGAAAATAACATTAAAAAGCAAAACAAACATCGTCTTGCTATGCAAGCTGTAGTGTGTCCTAGTGTGTCATACGACATACTCTTTTACACAAATAACTTTACTCTCAAATGTTCTTTGCAAAGAGTCAAGGGGCCTTGTCAAGTCCCCTGGCTTTTGTTACTCTCTCAATACTGGATGCTTACTAGAGATCGTCTCAGATACTATTGCCCTGTGTCATGGAAGTCCTGTCCCTTAGCTTCTTCAGGACTGGCCCCTTTAGGCACTTGAGAAGGTCATAGGTAGTATAGATATTGGGATGAGCCATCACAAGGCTCTGGATCTGAACCTGGATGTTGTTCAGGCTTCCTGCTCTCCTTTGCCCCCACCACCAGAGTTAGCTTTCCCTCTTGGCTGAGGCAAGAGGGCCAGGCTACCTCTCCTGCTTTTAGCATCTAGTAAGAGGCTGAGCTGGCACTTCTGTGCTAATGTCATAGGATCAACTCTCCAGAAAGGGTGGGGATGGGGGAAATCTGTCCTGGGCCCAGGTCACCACATGGTCATGGAGAGGTGGGGCCAGTTCTTCACTGCCATGCTCTTGGGTAAAATTATCTCATGTTGCCCAGGGAAGGGACAGGGCCAGCTCCATGTAGCCCTTGTACATCAGAAAACAGGCCAGACCAGCAATATGTGCATGACCTTTGGCGATAATATGGGCAATGGACAAAATATTTATTAGTGTAGAGCCATAGACATAGACATGACCCTCAGTGGCACGAGTGGACAGGTCTTTATCATGGCTTCAGTTGGCAGTGTAGGCTACATACATCAGGCTGGTCCTCGTCACTCTCACATCTCCAGTTCTGCCTCTCTTCAAAGTTCACACACCACTCCCTTCTATGTTTCTCACACCTCTTCACTGCATATTTGCTTATAGAAGTGATGACATCCTCCTGCTTATGCCTCACAATGGTGAGCAGGCTCTGGGTATGTTTCCCCAGACAATATTAGTGGTTTTCATTTAAAGGGTTTCAGTGCTATTTCAAAATTTAAAATCACATAATTCAAGATAGATATATTTTTATAAAACATTTGTGTCTATTGGTTTTGGTTGTGATTATCAAATTATTCCTGGAACTATAATTAAGGAGGCATTTACTTAATGAGTGCAAGGTAATGATATGTCCTGTCCATTAGTTAAACGGATCAAGCGGGATGCAGGACCTGATAATGATAACTTGCCTCTGAGAGGAAATATGTTCTTGTTATGCAAAGGTCAAGGAGACTTCACATCATGCTGAGGGAAAACGGAAGTCACATATTCAGAGAATATGTTACACATCTCTATTTTTTCCTCTTCTCCATCTTTATTAAATTGGATGTTTCTTATTTACATTTCAATCGTTATACCCTTTCCTGATTTCCAAGCAAACATCCCCCTCCCCTTCTATATGGGTGTTCCCCTCCCCACCTCCTCCCCTTACCTCCCTCCCTTAACATTCCTGTTCCCTGGGGGTTCAGTCTTGGCAGGACCAAGGTCTTCCCCTTCCACTGGTGCTCTTACTAGGCTATTCATTGCTACCTATGCAGTTGGAGCCAAGGATCAGTCCATGTATAGTCTTTGGATAGTGGCTTAGTCCCTGGAAGCTCTGGTTGCTTGGCATTATTGTTCATATGGGGTTTCAAGCCCCTTCAAGCTCTTTCAGTCCTTTCTCAATTCCTTCAACGGGTGTCCCATTCTCACTTCAGTGGTTTGCTGCTGGCATTCACCTACGTATTTGCCATATTCTGGCTCTGTCTCTCAGGAGAAATCTACATCCTGTTCCTGTCAGCTTGCACTTCTTTGCTTCATCCATCTTATCTAGTTTGGTGGCTGTATTTGTATGGGCCACATGTGGGGCAGGCTCTGAATTGGTGTTCCTTCAGCCTCTGTTCTAAACTTTGCCTCCCTATTACCTCCCAAGGGTATTCTTGTTCCCCTTTTAAAGAAGGAGTGAAGCATTTGCACTTTTGTTCATCTTTCTTGATTTTCAGGTGTTCTATGCATCTAGGGTAATTTGAGCAAGACACATGCTCCACTATGTTCATACCAGCCTTATTTATAGTAGCCAAAGCTGGAAAGAGCCCAGATACCCTTCAAAAGAAGAATGGATATTGAAAATGTGGTATATCTACAATGGAATATTACTCCGCTATCAAAAACAATGACTTTATGAAATTCATAGGCAAATGGATGGAACTGGAAAATATCATCCTGACTGAGGTAACCCAATCACAGAAAAACACACATGGTATGCACTCACTGATAAGTGGATATTAACCCAAATGCTCAAATTACACATCTTTATTTATACAGATATAAAAGCACAAACACAAGCTATCTGATACAAAATGGAATGCACACTACAGAGTCCTTCTGATACCCATATGAAAACAGTTTTTCGGAACATACAATGCATGTAAAGCACAACTGAACATCCTGGGAACAAATAAGACATCATCCATAACGATAAGTAACAACACATTATTAATTGCAATCAGTTTGGTTTCCTTTATGAACCTCTCCTCATGCAAACACAGGAAGGTAACTATAAATATATGTTACTGAATCCATTAGTCACCATTATGAATATAATATTCAGAATTAGATGTTTCCTACAACTTTTTAAATAATAATTCACAATTGTAAAACTAACTTTCATTTTCCTGAAGTAATTGTCATCTTGAAGATTTAATGCTGAATAAGATAACCATTTCTATTTCTTTCTAAACTCTAGCTGGTTAAATTCAGATTTTCTACCTTAAAGTCCTTTCCATACTGACTGATTCAATCTGGCTTCTTTGACCATATCATATCTTCTTGGCCTCTAACTAACTCTGGCTATTTCTTCTATTCTAATCTTCTTTAAAAAAAAAAGATACTTTTTATTTACATTTCAAATGTTATCCCTTTTACCCCACCCTTCCGTGTCTCCCCGCCCTAACATTCCCCTACACTGTGAGAGTCCAGCCTTGGCAGGAACAAGGGCTTCTCCTCCCTTTTGTGCTCAACAAGGCCATCTTCTGCTACATTTGCAGCTGGAGCCATGGTCTGTCCATGTGTACTCTTTGGATGTGGTCTCGTCCATGGGAGCTCTGTTTGCTTGGTACTGTTCTTCTTATGGGGTTGCAAACCCCTTCAGCTCCTTCAATCCTTTCTGTAGCTCCTCCAATTGGGACCCCATTTTCAGTTCAATGGTTGCTTGTGAGCATCTGCCTTTGTATTTGTCATGCTCTGGCAGAGCCTCTCAGGAGACAGCTATATCAGGCTCCTGTCAGCATGCACTTCTTGGCATCAGCAATATTGACTGAGTTTGGTGGCCGTTTGTATATGGGCTGGATCCCCAGGTGGGGCTAGCTCTAAATGGTCATTCCTTCAGTCTCTGCTCCAAACTTTGTCTCTCTATTTCCTCCTTCTTAGTCTCTGGCTTCAGTGGCTTCTGCTGCCCTGCACTGAACTGCATAAACAGGCAAATGAACTCAACTCCATAGCACCACACCCATTGCATTGACTGACTATCCACTCACTGCACTTAATTCAAATCCACTTGAGTAAACTGACTCCAGTGACTGCCTGAATTGATTCACTCTTGCTCCTTCCAATGCTCTTAGATAGCTTCTCTTTCCTGGGATGTTCTTGGGAGAGTTGGACATATCCTATCTCTGACTCATTCTCTCACCTTTCTCTTACTTTGCTAAGTCCTCAATTAGAAGTCATTTTGGGGATTAAGGGTGTATGTGAAGGAAATTTCTGCATTCCATCTATATCACAGTGCCCTAAAAAGACTTTGAATGCCATTCCTTGCCAGAGCAGCCATATTGCTGGATTAAAATTCCTCCACACAAGAATGTTTTTAAGTGTAGAATCTCACTACACACTTTGGTTTTAGGGTAGACATTTATCTAGATAGTATTTACCTGGGAGATTTTATCCCTCTAGATGTATTTTGTAATTAATGAAGGTACTATTCAGGTATTACTCCCCTCTTCTTCTTCCTCATCTTCTTCACATAGAAGCACAACTTATGTTACATGTATGCCTGGGAGGCAAGCTATAATCACTAATGTAATAATAGAATAACTTTATTATGGCGTTAACCATGTTTTCTACATGGGTGTATGGCTAGCTCAACAGAAGGGAATTCACAACTCATATTATCATCCAGAAGCTGAGGAGGTTCTTGGTCCAGCTTTTTCTTAATTAAACCACACGGGCCCCAGCTTCTGTCCATTGGTTGGGTGTAAGTATCTGCTTCTGTCTCAGTCAGCTGATGGTTGGATGATTCAAGAGGCAGTCATGCACGTCTCCTGTCTGTAAGCAGACTGTAGCATCAATAATAGTGCCAGGCCTTGAAGCCTCCTCTTGAGCTGGATCCCAATTTGGGCTGGTCCCTGGACCTTTTTTACCTCAGTCTCCTCTCCATTTTTCTCCCTGCAGTTCTTTTAGACAGGGACAATTCTGGGTCAGAAATTTGGCCAGTGGCAACACTATCTCTCCACCTGATGCCCTGTCTTTCTACTGAAGGTGGACTCTACAAGTTCCTGTTCCCAACTGTTGGCCATGCCATCTAAGTCTCTCACCTCTCGGGTTTCTGGTATATTTGAGAGGGTCCCCCCACCTCCTACCTCCTGAGGTTGCCTGTTTCCATTCTTTCTGTGGGCCCTCAGGGCCTCACTCCTTCCTGTTTCCCCCCTTCTCAATACCTGCTCATGTTCCCTCTTTCCACTCCCTGTCCTCTCTCCTACCCAGGTCCTTTCCTCCCTGTGCCCAATCCTGTGATTGCATTTTTCTCCCTCCCAATTGGGATTGAGGCATCCTCACTTGAGCTCTTCAGCTTGTTAATCTTTTTTTTTTAGATCTGTGGATTGTATCCTGGGTATTCTGTGCTTTTTGGGGCTAATATACAATTATTGAGTACATACTGTGCAAGTCCTGAGTCTGAGTTATTTCACTCAGGATGATGATTTCTACGTCTTCAGGTAAATCTATTTCCAATTTTCTGAGGATCCTTCACATTGATTTTCAAAGTGATTGTACCAGTGTGCAATCCAACCAGCAAGAGAGGAGTGTCCTTATTATGTACTATTTTTAGTAGAGATCATCAGTGATCATGGATATGAGGATCTTTACCTAGCAGTACCTGAGGACCCAGCTACATCACTCCTAGGCATATATCCAAAGTTGTTCCAACATATAACAAGGACACATGCTCCACTATGTTCAGAGCAGACTTATTTATAATAGCCAGTGACTGGAAAGAACCCAGTTCTTCAACAGAGGAATGGATACAGAAAATGTGGTACATTTACACAATGGAGTACTACTCAGCTATCAAAAACAATGGCTACATGAAATTCTTAGGCAAATGGATGGAACTAGAAAATATCAACCTGAGTGAAGTAACCCAATCACAGAAAAACACGCATGATATGCACTCACTGATATGTGGATATTAACCCAAAAGCTTGGAATTCCCAAGATATCATTCACAGACCACATGAGGCTCAAGAAGAAAGAAGACCAAAATGAGGATGCTTCAGTCCTTCTTAGAAGTAGGAACAAAATACTCACAGGAAGAAATACAGAGAAAAAGTGTAGAGCAGAGACTGAAGAAAAGGCCATCCAGAGACTGCAACACATAGGGATCCAGCCCAGATACAGCCACCAAACCCAGACAATATTACTAGATGCCAAGAAGTGCATGCTGACAGGAGCCTGATATAGCTGTCTCCTGAGAGGCTCTGCCAGAGTCTGACAAATACAGAGGCAGATGCTTGCAGTCAACCACTGGACTGAGAATGGGGTCACCACTAGAGGAGTTAGAGAAGGGACCGAAGTCGCTGGAGAGGTTTGCAACCCCTTAGGGAGAACAACAATATTAACAAACCAGACTTCCCTGGGACTAAACCACCAACCAAAGAGTACACATGGAGGGACCCATGTTTTCAGCTGCATATGTAGCCAAGGATAGTCTTGTAGGGCATCAATGGCAGGAGAGGCCCTTGGCCCTATCTATGGAGGATGGATGCCCCAGGGTAGGGTAATCCCAGGGCGGGAAGGTAGGAAGGGGTTGGTGGGTAGGTGGTCGAGTGCCCTCATAGAAGCAGAAGGAGGAAGGGAAGGAGGGTTTCTGGATGGGAAATAGGGAGAGGGGATAACATTTGAAATGTAAATAAAGAAAATATTTAATAAAAATAGGAAAACGCTGGAAGAACCTAGGTGGTACCCTAACAAGCAAAGGACTTGAGTCTCCAGGGAATGGGGAGATCGGATGGCAAAGGTGATCTACAATCAATTGGGGCATCCTTTTGGATATGGGGGAAGAGGAATGGAATAAGGGACAGTCTGAGGGCAGACTGGGAAGGGGATAACGATTGGACTGTAAAACAAGATTTAATGATGATGAGATGGTGGTGGTGGTGATGGTGGTGGTGGTGGTGGTTGTGATGATGATGATGATAAAAAGTATATGTTTTGAGAATTTTAAAATATCTAAATGTAAATGGACGAATTCAAAAGAAGAAAATGAGACATTGATATGACACAAATACAATATATACATGAATATAATTACCAAAGAATTACTAAAAGTATTTAAGACAGAGTCTCAATGAAACAAGCTAATTTCTGCTTTGCTAAGCTAATTGAATCTCCACCTGAAGCTTCAGTGGTTCTGCAGTATTGACACTCTAACAGAATGGAAGAAGTAATAATGTCCCAGTAAAATCTAAATTTATCTACCAAAACCTTAAAAATTATACTTAGATTTAGATCTCTTGTAGTTTTAAACTGAAAATATACAAAAAATATTAGAAAGAAAACCAATTAAGTCCACATACAAAATTATTCTAGGGGACTGCTGAAGAAGATGCAGTTAAATGTTGTTCCAGGAAGCATTGCTGAACCCCAAAGACCACCAAGGACCCATTTCTGATCTAATTGCATTAGGATCTTTTTATTATATACTCGGTTTCAGACTCTCCTCCAACACAACTCTGACACAGCCGGGCAGGAAGGTGGAGCATTTTATAAGCAATGGGAGTGGAGAGGAGTCCAGCTTGCCAAGTATCTAACAGAAAGACTTTTGTAAGTTGACAGGTGCGTGTTCTGAAGCAAGACCATGAACAATCACAAGTGGTCTGAAAGTACATAGGAAACAATCAGACTAATCTTTGACTGTCGCTAAGTAGTAGCTAGAGAGTAACTCTGGGGTATGGACCAAGGACAAGCCATGGGGTACTTCCTAGTACTTGGGTGTAGCTTGGATTCAGCTGCAGGTCAAGTTCTTAGGTTTTCTTTTTATTTTTCTTTTCTTTTCTTTTCTCTTCTTTCCTTTCCTTTCTTCCTTCCTTCCGTCCTCCCTCCCTCCCTCTTTCTCTCTTTCCTTCCTTCCTTCCTTCCTTCCTTTCTTTCTTTCTTTCTCTCTCTCTTTCTTTCTTTCTTTCTTTTTTCCTTTTAAATTGTGGCTGGTCCCAAGATGCAATAGGTTTAGCCTCTCATAAAGACATGGTGAGCAACAGGTGGTAAAGGAAGAATTAAAGGAACCTAGTTCTAGTCATGTTATTGTGTATTACAAGAGCACATTCAAATTACATAAATTGTACAAATTTTATCAAAAGTCTGTAATAATGACTAAAAAATGGGAAGTGCCTCAAAGATAAAAAAGCTACTCAAATGTCTATGATCAAGGTCCATGTCTGATATAATCATCCATACTTTTCTAATCCTTTGCCGGGCATTTGTTATAGGAGGCTGTCTTATTTTCAATGGGTTCATGTATAATTGGGACAGGCTCAAAATATTAGATTGTCTTAAAAATATATCTTATCATGGAGGACCTTAAGTTCTTATTATGTTAGCCAAATCAAAGTATGATTGTGAGTGTTATGAAACTTAGGGGAATTTTGCCTAAAAGCAATTAACCTTGTTAAAATGTTTAGAGGATAACACAAAACGGCAGGAATTTCTATGTCCTCACTCAACTGAAAGCTTTTTTAATTTAGTCATAAAAGACCTACTTAGAAGACTCTATCTTGAAATACTGGTCTCGTGCAGGTAGCATTAGTGGGGGAATTTCTGGAAACATTAGGAGAAGGAACGAGCTGGGGAAAATAGGATAATTGAAGTATAGCTGAAAGTTATCTCTGCTTCTGACACCTCTCAGTGTTTCTTGTCTATCACGTGGGGATAAGTCTCTCTCATAGGAATTTGCCCAGATGATGCTCTATGTAACTTAAAAAGGAGAATTTTGAGAGCCTTAGCAAGTGTAGGAATAACCTGAAGGCATGTGTAGTGTTCCAGTGTCACAGTATAGACAGCACTTAATTACATGGTACATGTTTTGGGGATTCTGGGATCGTATTGTTTTTGGCCTTATAGTCATGTGCTGTGACAAGGATGAAATGAACTTAAAAACTAAGGACACAAAATAAAGTTTGAGCTCTCTCTAAGTCCTGATTAAATTTTCATCATTCTGTTTTCGTTATCTTATCTACCAAGTGATCATTTTCACTTTTAAATACATACTTCACTTCTTCAAGGACTCAAGCAATGTGAATTGGGTGATAAAATTTAAGCTTCAAGTACCATAAACCGTGAGAATGTGGTTCTTTTAGCTTTCTATCCTTAGAAATTAATCATTTATTGTTACGATTGTACTACAATCATGTGAAAAAATAGATAAATTAAGTTTCTTTTTTCAGTGCTTTGATGTTTTTCTCCAGGATATATTTATATCATCCTTCATTTTCCTAATCCCATGGTATTCATAAAGCTTTGTTGTTCTTTTGGAAACAACTTCACATAGAGAATAGTCTACAGATTTTCAGACACTACATCTCACATTTTTATCTCATAACTAAATTGCAATTATCCTAGTTTTCATAATATCTTTGTGTACCTAAATCACTCTGCTATGACAAAAATACAGGCAAACAAGATGATTCCTAATACATGCCACTAGTATTTTGTATTAATCTGCATATTATTATCTGCATTTGTAATTGCATTTCATCATGCCTTCTAAACTATAGAATTGTATGCAGTCAGTTCAAAAAAGATTTTCTTTGTAAAGAAATGACCTCAGAAAATCATGCTGTAGAGAAAGTACTCTTTGAACTCTATACAGAGTTTGCTTACTCTGATTATTTTAAAATTTAAATTGTTTTTAATATAATTCTGTTAGACTCAACCTGTTATTTGAATACTTTTGTAGATCTTTTAATTCCAAGCCAGGATATTTAAGTTCATTTTACTTTTTATTTTAGTTGGGGCATTTGAATGTTTTTCTTGTAGTAAAAATATCCCTTATCTATTACTAACAGAATATATGTAGTGCAGCCTTTTAATCAAAATCCCCTTATATAAAACCACAAATCTACAGTTTTGTCCAGAACTACTTTAAGCCTCACTTGTACACATGCGTTAGAAATTGTAATTGTATGCTTCTAGCTAACATCCAATTCAAAGTGCAAAAGTAAAAGTAGCACTGACCTCATGCTCTGGGTTATTACCCACTGATGATAATGTTCTTTGAAATAGTTATTTATCTGCGTTATTTATTTTTTAAAATTTGGACATCATCATCCTTAGATTCAACATCATTTACCTAGATCTTGAGGAATATTTCTGCCAACATTTTCAGTGCTATGAGGAGGAGTACCGCATCCTCTGATCCCAGCACCAGTGTGTTCTTGTAACTCTAATGGAAAATAATTAAAACTGGGATAAAAGAGAGACAGAGAATAAGCACTGTTTATTTACATAGTAAATGGAAACTAAAAATGGAAAGTCACCCCATCCTTCATCCTGGAGGTTGTGTTCAGCAGAGGCGCAAGAGCAAAGGGCTGCCTCTAACATTTGTATTTACCAGTGACATAACTAAAGAGCTACCACTTCTCCCCAACTCCCATTGCCCACCTTTGCGGAGGTCTGGGGTGATCCACTGCCGGAGATAAGTAGAGGTCATTTTTAGACACTATCATCACCTAGTATTCAGTCCATTATTTATATTAGACATTAGCATATCATAAAGGTGTAACCAACGGCGAACTTGAGATGTTTATAATGGGAAGGAGTGGTGAGGCCTTGTTTGGCCTCCTCAGTAGCTGATATCCTGAGCCCTGGCTGGAACCTGTTCAGATTGACATCAGCCTTGTTGCTTTCCCTCCAGAGTGCTATCCTTCCTCCTGTCTTATCAACTTGGCTATCTCACACCAAGCTTAAAGCCTCTTGTTCAATTTTCACAGTCTGCTTGACTTGGTGTTTTATATCTAATATTCCCTTTAAACCCAACATCTGTTTTAAACGTTAATAGTACAAGTAACATGATTCCCACTTTGGAGCCAAAATAAAGTTCTTTCAGTTCAATGATGGCAATGTTTTGCATACTTAGAGCATTAGTTCCTATGTCATTTATGACCTTAACAATGGGTAACTTCACCACAATTGTGAGAGTAGGGTTCTGTGTTACTTGTTGGTTGTACATTATACAGAAATTGATGAAAGATTTAACTAAAAAGAAATGAACAAATGACCCAGGTAGGTTGTTAGCGATATTATAGAATTCATTATAGCCTAGATACACATTGTAATCAGTGTCATCACAATAATTGAGTAGAAAAAGTGTGAATCATGGCGACAAGGAGAGGCACTGAGATGCCTTCTCAAAAAAAAATTCAGCTTTACGTTGATGAAGCAAAATCAATAATTACATCAACAAACTCTTTCCTGATGGCTACTTTCAAATAATGAACTGTCCACTATAAAATACTGAGGCATAAAATTCTGTCCCTGCTATAATGCTTCCTAATTAAAAAGAACAATTCTATTCAACTTTATAGACACAATGAAAACTAGAGTGTGCTGTAAAAAGTGTTAGAAACTGTGGCTGTTCTCTTAAGAGAACTTATTCATTTATTTCTGATGACATATTCTTATGCCCCTTCTCAAGGTGGTGCCTGGTCAGAAAACAAACAATTTTGCTAAGGGATAAAATTTTTATTCACAAAGTTGCAAGTGAAGACAGCAGTCGCTCTAATATCAGTTTGTAGTTACTTCATAACAGTTATCCTTGGAAGTGCTAAGTTGCAGACTGCAGGGAAGGTTGGAAACAAAACAAAATAAAAAATATTTCAAGCATATTGTAAGAATTTAACAAAGAGTATCAGAAATTGCAAAGGGGGAAGTATAATAATAAATTGGGATCTACAGAAATTTGTGTCCCTTTATACTTAGTGTCACTATCTTGGACTCATGCATAAGCACGATATTGCTAATGCATGCTAAGAAGCGTCAGTGACCTTCTTTAAAAGGGGAACAAGAATAACCTTGGCAGGGAATAGAGAGGCAAAGTTTAGAACAGAGGCAGAAGGAACACCCATTCAGAGCCTGCCCCACGTGTGGCCCATACATATACAGCCACCCAATTAGATGAGACGAATGAAGCAAAGAAGTGCAGGCTGACAGGAACTGGATGTAGATCTCTCCTGAGAGACACAGCCAGAATACAGCAAATACAGAGGCGAATGCCAGCAGCAAACCACTGAACTGAGAAAAGGACCCCGGTTGAAGGAATCAGAGAAAGATCTGGAAGAGCTTGAAGGGGCTCGAGACCCCATATGAACAACAATGCCAACCAACCAGAGCTTCCAGAGACTAAGCCACTACCCAAAGACTATACATGAACTGACCCTGGGTTCCAACCTCATAGGTAGCAAAGAATAGCCTAGTAAGAGCACCAGTGGAAGGGGAAGCCCTTGGTCCTGCCAAGACTGAACACCCAGTGAACATGATTGTTGGAGGTGAGGGTGCTAATGGGGGGAGGATGGGGAGGGGAACACCCATAGAGAAGGGGAGGGGGAAGGGTTAGGGGGATGTTGGCCCAGAAACCGGGAAAGGGAATAACAATCGAAATGTAAATAAGAAATACCCAAGTTAATAAAGATGAAAAAAAAGCGTCAGTGAGCAAGATGGATTAGTAAGTAGAGACTCAAGTGGAGACTGTGCTTGGTATTGGCAGAAGGTCGTAGCCCAAGACATCTTCAGAAAGGAAACAATTGTGAAAAGGATTATTTGGATCAATGAACTTCCTGTTGGAAACAAATGTGCTGAGTTAGTACACAGACAAGGGAAACACATCTCAGCTTGGCTGTTTTCTCCTGGCATTATAGATGTCCCTGGCTCTTACGTGTGTCTCACTTAGGTAACATAAGTGTACTGTTAAACCATTTCCTTTAGCAAAACAGATCTGTAGACTGCTGCTAAATCTAGAGTTCTGTGTGTTGGAACAGTGATCAGTTCAGTTCAGTGATCAGTGAACAGTATCAGTTCGTGGGTATTCAGAACTTAGAATTCCATGGTCTGATCCCCAGGCCTGAAGAATAAACATTGTTGCCAATGAGTGCCATTTCCCAGCTCCTGTTTTCTGCTCTACTTTCCTGTAAATGGAAATGAGAATTAGGAAGGAGGAGGGATATAGCTTTCAAAATTTACACTAATTTGTAGTACAAGATGCAATTTTAAAGAGAGAAGGGAAAACCTCAAATGATCTGAGGTTTGCATTAGCCCGCCAAGGCAGTGCTATTAATTGGCATCTTCTGCAGACTCCAAGCCTTTCAGAAACAAAGCCTTTCTGGAAAGCTCATGAGAGTAGGCTTTCTTGCTTCCTCTCTGGAACTTCCTATTTCTGGTCTTGCTTGGAAATGGTGCAAGAATAGATTGCTTTCATTCCTCCCATAGGTCTGTTTCTCCATTTTTTTAAATCAGAAACCAGAATCTATGCGAAAAGATGAAACAGAGATATCAAAATTATAGCTATTATTCAAGCAAATTGTCTGCTCTACTAATCCCTCTGCATATTCTTTCTTAAGCTTTTATAATCAGTCATGCTCATAGAGGTTGGATGAAAATAATCTCAGCTTCAACGTTTGGTCCCCTTCACCTAAGTGAGCATTTCTTCATATAAGAAATATTCCAAACCCTGGCCCTCCAAAGAAAAATATAAGATCATAGCAAAAAAAACACCAGCTTCCCTGAAATGAGAAAATACCACCTTCAAAATAATTTTGCACAGCCTTAGTACAAATTCTCTCACTCAGACGTAGGGGTTCCAGAGATCAGGCTCAGAAAAGGTGGAGAACTTTAAATTCTTACCAGCACCTGTTTGCCCATGGCTTTATTGTGCTCATCAAACTAGTAACTCATGCTCTAAGTCTAAAACTGTAGTTTAAATGTATATGATTTTGAAATGTACTGAGAATATAAAGATTTTTTTTTCCGGTTTCCCTTTTACTAAAAGGTTTTATTACTTCTGACTAATGGTAGTAGTATCCTTAGGGAAAAAGCTATTATGAACCTTTTTGAGACCTGTCAAAAACCACACTGGAAAAATTTACTGACGTGCTATCCAATGTGCAGTAAAGTACATTTATTCTTATTCTTGTGATAATGGCATAATGAGGTATTTGTGAGGTTAACACAATGTACCAGGCAGAGGTGGGGATATGCTAGAAATGACTTAAGCATTAGTGCACTCTTGTCTTGGCTATGATTTCTTGTTAATTCTCTACCATAAATATCCTTAGTATTAAATAAAACTTGTGTGTATGTGTGAAAGTGTGTGAAGATTTCACCAAACCTTGTACATCTCAGATGGAGTCTTGCTAGGAACCAGAACATAAGATATGTATGTAGCAGAGGTACATACTTTGAAATATTCTCAAGAGTTCTGCTTTGGAGACAATGATGGATGAAATAGTGGTAGAGAGAAGCCAATTCAAGGGTGCTTTATTGAAGCCATCCCCTTCCACGTGCAACTAGGACTTTAAACTGCTGAGATACTGCAAGACCTAAATAAAATATATACCTCAACGTTCTTAGAGTAAGAGAAGAGAGAAAGTAGTGTTCACTCCCTTGTTACTGTCCCTTTTAAGAGACAGAATCGGTTGTTATCTTCCTCTAATACTTTTTTTATGTATTTGAAAAATTGAATGGGACTTTGGGCATATTTTCTGCAGGCACATTAAGTGTTGTAAATAAGGGAAGCCACATACTACAACTGTTATTCATTACTGAAGGGGTACTTTAGTTTATCCTATGTGCTCATTAATATGGGGAAATGTGGGGTTGGGGTGTGGACACCATCCGAAAAAGAATACCAGATCAATTTCAAACTCTTCTTAGATAATGTAAACACTACACCATATTTTTAGGTGTTCATTTGTGAAGAATTTATGTGACTAGTGAAAAAAAATTTTCTAATGCTAAACACACCCGTCAAAAATGGCTGTGTCAACGAATTCAGGAAATAGTTGGTGAGTAGTTTTAAATCTATCTACAAAGGGCTCTGCTTTGTGAAACACTTTCCCAGTAGTAGGTGACATTGCTGAAATGGAAATGAGAAACAGATGATTTCTCTGTGACATCTAGGGCACTAGAGGGATTTTTCCATTCACCAAAACTGTAACTGTGCTGGTTTGAATAAAATGGCCCCAATAGGCCCATAGGGAGTGGCACTCTTAGGAGGTGTCACATTGATTGAATAGGTATGGCAAAGTAGGGTAAGTGTGTCACTGGATGTGGGATTTGAGGTCTCAGATATTCAAGTCACACCTAGTGTTTCAGTCTCTTCTTGCTGCTTATGGAAAAAAAGATGCATTTTCTATAGCATGGACGAGGTAAGACTGTTGGAAAGCAGACACAGTGGTGCAAACTAGAATTCTCTGTTGCAGTGATTCAGTGGAGATGTTTAACTGGACTTCAATGTTAATGTATAACAATATTGACTAATACTACAGATTGGAAGGTTCATGGCACTGAGGTTGTCTTCAGAACTCTAGGACATCTTTCATTTTTCCTTTACCATTAAAAGAGGTGACCATTTTGCCAAACAAAGAAGTTTATATGAAAGAAAGAAAGAAACCACAACAACAAAACACTTTCAGTGGTTCAGCGCAGAAATAATCAGTATAATTTAAGACTGTTCTTGCTGGTTACAAAAGGATTTGGAGAAGTGAATCAACTATTAAAAGCTAATCCTGAAACTATACTTAAGACCAAGTGTTTTAAAAGATAAAAGCACAGAAGAGAGTTTCCTTCAATGTGGAGAAAAGGGACAAAAATATCAAGTGCACTTCTCAAGTCCATCTTTGGGGTACTTAATATTTTTGAAAATATAGTTTTAGTACACAATTTAAAATTTTGGTAGTTTCTTTGTTAGATTAAGTTTAATATGTCTCTGTTAATGAATTAACAGAACCTCTATTTATTGATAATCTAGCCAAAGGGAATTAATCCTTTATTATTATTAAATGGTACTAAAAGGGTAAAACAACCAAATTGGTATGTTTGACTAGAACACAGTACAGCAAACATTAACATGTCCAATAATAAAGAGGAAGAATTCGGGAACCCATGAGTCGCAGAAGAATACAGTATTTTTCTGAGACATGTTTCTTTTATTTGTATTGGTTATTTTATTTGATTACATTTCAAATGCAGTCCTCCTTCCCAATTTTCCCTCTGCAAACTCCCTATGCCATCCCCCTGACTCCATGAGAGTATTCCCCTACCCACCCACCCACCCACTCCTACCTCACTGCCCTATCATCCCCCTATGTTGGGGCATCAAGCCTCCATAGAGCCAAGGGCCTGCCCTCCCATTGATGCCAGGGAAGGCTATCCTCTGCTACATAAGCAGCTGGAGCCGTGAGGCCCTCCGTGTGTACTCTTTGGTTGGTGGATTAGTCCCTGGCTGCTCTGGTGAGGGGCTGTCCAGTTAGTTGATAATTTTGTCCTTCCTGTGGGGTTGCATCCTCTTCAGCTCATTCAGTCCTTCCTCTAACTCTTCCCTGGTATACTTTCAGTAGAGACCCATTTCTCCAAATATTGTGAATTGCTGTTAGCTATTGAGTCTGCAGATGGGAAGTCCACAAATGCAGTGGAATGGGCTAAAGAATTCATGTCTCTGATTACTGAAACTATGCCATCTATTTTTCCCATTATTCTTTAAAAATGGTGCAATAACAAATACTTGCATATCGTCAGCCTTGTTCTAGGTATTTTAAAGTAGCATAGAGTTGATTAATTTTTAATTGTATGGCTTACATACTGAAAAATGCATCACTTCAATAAAGAACTTTAGCATCTGCAGATTTGAGTGTCCTTCCAGTTCTGGAAATCAAGCCTAAAAAATAGTAATCTAGAGATTACTATATATTAACAGAGTGAGGTGCAAGTGTAGGTGAGAGAGAAATACGTTATGAGAAAATAATAATAAATATATCAAGGTTGTCCTTAAAGGTGCACAGAAATAACAATGGACAGAGCTATCCTGTATTGAATGAATTGAATGAAATGAATTGAATGAAAAATGGTTTAATGCTAGTAGTGATACAAAGCTATGATATATATATGTATATAATTTTATATGTAATATAAATATATTTAATAATACAGATGTGTTAGTTACTTGTCTCATCTCTGTAACAAAACGACAAATAGGACCAATGGACAGAATATTTTGGCTCATGGATCCTGAGTCATCAGTCCATTATTGTGGGTAACACATTGCAATTGCAGGTACCCAGCACAGCAGCCCAGAATGAACAGATGTCTCTTTTCAGTTTTGGGAAGTTGAGAAACAGAGATGCAGACCAGGAGGGTGGGAGTTATTTCTAAAGTCCTATGAGCAAGGCACTGTTTCTCTGAGTCCATGTAAAACTGTGTCACTAGTTGTCAAGTGTCTGTTGTTGAAGATCCTGTAACAGTGAGAAACACATATTCTCTGATGATATTTGAAAACGTACTGTGATGCTAGGTGAATAGAAGCCCATTAAATATGGAAATATTGAAAGAGTTATTACTCAGTATCTCTCTGTGGAGCAAAGTAAGGACAAAAATTCCTGACTAAAAACCTTGTCCAAGCAATGGAAGCAGCATGATTTGAAAACCAGAAAAGCTTAAAGATAGGAATGATTTTTATCTAGTGTTTCTGGGTCAATGGAATGAGAATATGGAATGGATGTAGAATTTTTTTTTCAGATTGCCTATTGAGAAGATGGGTGTATAGAAGTCAACACGTTTAAGAGAACTGGTATATCTTTACAATCCTAGTACTAGCTGAGCCAGAAATCTATGAGTATGAAGCCATTTCTACCTAAAAAGGAAGATGTCATTTTAGGGGAAGAAAAAACCCTAGATGAAATTAGTTTTTTGTTTGTTTATTTTTTCCAAACAATGACTCTGAGAAAAAAAACATAAAATTGAACAATTAAAGAAGGAATAACCATGAACAAATAAGCTAGTAGGAATGTTCTGAAATTATTCAATAGTTTCTTAATTTTTCTGTTAGTGGAACCACGAGAGTGAATCAAGCTTATTTAAATTTCTAGACTGAATGATATCTCCAGATGAAATCTGTAGGCTAATGATTATATGAAATGGCTTTTTCAAAAGTTTCACACTCGGTGTAATTTAAATACTATTTTTCATATAAAATAAGATTCAAATCAAAGTTGAAGAGTCTGAACATGACCTACGAATGCTAGTTACTGGAGAAAATTTCAAAATCTTTAAATATAGGAAACAGGATTCAGCATGTTTTCTTTTCACTAAAATAGTCTATACCTTTGACTCACTAAACAGGTTAACAGTAAGAGCAATTGAATCAAACATGTAATATAAAAACCATCCGTTCTGAGAGTCTAGTTGGGGTTTTATTGCTTTGAAGAGTTACCATGACTGAGACAACTCTTCAAAAGGGAAGACATAAAAAAAAAAAAGGGAAGACATTTAATTGGAATTGGAGTGCAGTTTTAGAGGTTAAGTCTGTCATCATCATGATCGGAAACATGGCTGCAACCAGGATTACCTGGTGATGGAAGAGCCCAGATTTCTACATCATGATCTGAAGGCAGCAGAAGAGTCATCTAGCTTCAGTGTTCAGATTTTCTGTGCTTTCCATTTCTGGATTGCAGTTTATTCCAGATATAGTAAAAATGATGTCCAAGGGTAGCTATGACAGTTCTAACTATTTTAGTCTTTAAAAATCTTTTTGATTCATATAATTATCATTTTATTTCAAATGAAATGATTTCTGCATTTTTAAAAATATTTTATGCCTGTGTAACTACTGACTTTAATATTCTACATCTATGATGATTTTTCTACAGAACAGTTACATAAGAGATAATATCCATATTTAGAATTACATAACGAAGCTTCCTACATTATGGATTAGGAGATAGACTGCTGAATAATCACACACTTGTATTCATGTGTTTACTTTTGTTCAACATTAATTACGCATTCATGTCCAACAAGAGTAAGTAAATATAAATTGCGCCCATTGAACTTAAAAGTTATGTAGGTGGTATGAATACAGTTTAAAACCAATCATATTTTTTAACCTGAACAACATTTAATTTAAAAATTATAAAAGTAAAAGGAGCACCACTATTATGTTACTTTTCTCATTATTGTTACAAAATACCCCCAAAATAAACAAACAATAGCAAAACAAACAAACAAATAATAAAAACAGTTTAAAAGAGAAGGGAAAGTGATTTATCCTGACTACAGTTCATCATGGGGAGGAAGGGAGGAAGGTTGGGAAGCTAGATCCATCAACCATGAAGCAAAGAAAGGTTAATAACAGTGCGTTCATAGTCATTTACTTGTATGGTACCGCCTATATTGCTTATCAGCCCTCACTTCTCAATGTAACATTCTATAAACATTGCAGGGGAACATCCACAGAGGTGTCTTATAGGTTATCTTAAATCTGTTTAAGTTAATAATGTCAAATAATCTCTTTTCTCCATTGTGACTTTAAGAAATAGAACATCAAAATTCTGGCAGTTTCTTTTTCTTTCCTAGTCTCCTGTAATTCAAATCTAAATGAAGTATATTTCCACATTTTGATAAGAATACTAATCACAGTTTCTAAGAAATCATTTAAAATGGTTCCTAGAGGTAACCCAATCACAGAAAAACACACATGGTATGCAGTCATTGATAAGTGGATATTAGCCCAAATGCTTGAATTACCCTAGATGCACAGAACACATGAAACTCAAGAAGGATGACCAAAATATGAATGCTTCACTCCTTCTTTAAAAGGGGAACAAGAATACCCTTGCGAAGGGATAAGGAGGCAAAGTTTAGAACAGAGGCTGACGCCCATTCAGAGCCTGCCCCACATGTGGCCCATACATATACAGCCACCAAGCTAGATAAGATGGATGAAGCAAAGAAGTGCAGGCTGACGGGAACCAGATGTAGATCTCTCCTGAAAGCATAGCCAGAATATGGCAAATACATAGGCGAATGCCAGCAGCAAACCACTGAACTGAGAACGGGACCCCCATTGAAGGAATCAGAGAACGGACTGAAAGAGCTTGAAGGGGCTTGATACCCCATATGAACAACAATGCCAACCAACCAGAGTTTCCGGGGACTAAGCTACTAACCAAAGTCTTTACATGGACTGACTCTGGGCTCCAACTCCATCGGTAGCAATAAATAGCCTAGTAGGGGCACCAGTGGAAGGGGAAGCCCTTGGTCCTGCCAAGGCTGGACACCCGGTTAACATGATTGTGGGGGGAGGGCGGTAATGGGGGGAGGATGGGGAGGGGAACACCCATATAGAATGGGAGGGGGAGGGGTTGGGGTATGTTGGCATGGAAACCAGGAAAGGAAATGACATTTGAAATGTAAATAAGAAATACCCAATTTAATAAAAATGGGAAAAACAATAGTTCCTAGAATAAAAAGGTGTACTCTTTCCTTATTCGAAAATAGTGACTGTCTAAATAAAAGAAGAGTGTTAATGCTTTTGTAGTCCATATATAACAATTGTAGAAGTGTATCTCTTAAAAAAAACTATAATAGAATATTTTTAGATAATGTGAACATATTTGACTTGTGAGACAAAGGGAACACTTATATCAACACTGGAATGCAGGAGGTTAGCTTGTATTCTCTTAAAAATCTAATAGCCCTTGTGTATACAATAAGAACACTTAATATAAAATTAGTTTTGTTTTGTAAATGATCAAATTATTTGCTTTTGCTCTCTTGACAACATTTCTATACAATGCATTTATAGCTAATGAACACAAAGTGCTTTGGATTTTCACATTTAAAATTATGCTCTTTCTCATCAAATGTCCTTATATTTCAGTAAAACTGTACAGAGAGAGAGAGAGAGAGAGAGAGAGAGAGAGAGAGAGAGAGAGAGAGAGAGGCATAATTTGACATAAAAGAAATAATATAGATTTTCTTGAACCCAAAACCTCACTTTTTAAAAGTTATTTTAAAAACATAGTTACATTTCTCATGTTTCAGATATGAAACAAAAGATGAAAATGAGAGGAAGTAAAAGTACAAAATACCCATGATAAAACCCACAGACTTTGAGTAGTTTAAGATGAGGAAAAGCTCAGTTTAGAATGCTTCAATCCTAGGTAGAAGAAGGAACAACATAATCAAGGGACGCAGAGAGAGAAAGGGACCTGATAGGAGAGGGGAAAGGCAAAAATGGGGCAGGATCAGGTATGAGGGGGGAGGAAGAAGAAAAACACAGAGGGCCAGTAGAATGAATAGAAATAATGAATGGAAATATGCAGCTACCTGGGGTGTTGGTCAGGAATGGGGAGAACATCTTCAAACTCCTAGACTTGGGAGGTGAAATGCTACCAGGACTCAGTATGGATGACCTTACCAGAAATGCCCAACACTGAGGAGATGGAACCTGAAGAGACCTGAAGAGACCCTGTAGAGGGATGGGTGCCCAGTGGAGGGATGAAGTCAACAACCTGCCTTCAAAATTCTTGACTAAGAATTGTTCCTGTCTAAAAGAAATTCAGGGGCAAAAATGGAGCAGAGCCTGAAGGAAAGGCATCTAGTGACAGGGCCAAATTGGGATTCATCCCATGGGTAGAAAACAAACCGTGTCACTATTCCTGATGCCATGTTTTGGATGCAGACTAGCATGGCTGTCCTCTAAGAGGCTCTATCAGCAGCTGACTGACACAGATGCAGATACTTACAGCCAACATTGGACTGAGGTATGGGACTCCTACAGAAGATATAGGTGAAGGATTGAAGCAGCTGAAAGGGATTGCAACCCTATAGGAAGACTAACAGTGTCAACTAACTCAGATCCTTAAGAACTCCCTGAGACTAAGCCTCCAACCAGTGAGCATAGAGGAACTAGTCTGAGGTCCCAGGCATATGTGTAGCAGACGACTACCTGTTCTGGAGTCAATGGGAAAGGATGCTCCTAATCCTGTAGAGACTTGATGCCCCAGGGAAGTAGGATGCCCAAGGGCAAGAGCACCCTTTCAGACATTAAAGGGAGGAGGAATAGGGTAAAGAACTCTGGGTGGAGGGGCAAGAGGCAGGCAGCATTTGGGATGTGAATAATTAATTATTTAAAAAAAGAAAGTGTAAAAAAAGGTAGAACATCAACTCTCTTCTTGTCTTAGACTTAACATGCCTATAAAACCAATCTCTTGTAAAAGTGGATTCTTTGACTCTCTTAAAGGAACATGGTACTTGGCTTGTGCAACCATGTAATAACAACTGTTTATAGAATGACTAAAAGTAAGTCATGTTTTTCTATTATTGCCACATAATAAATATTTCAATGGTTGATATTAATACTTTATCATTGCTCTGATTCTAGTGTTTCTATTAACGAGTGCGAGCGTCTGTTACATTATTATTATTATAAGTTTTACAGAATTTTCTCATTAAGTTATTGCATGTTTATTTGAATGGAACAGGGCCTCATTTTGTAACCTTAACTGACCAGGGATTTACTACAGAGACCAGGCTGGCCATGATCTCATAGGAGCCTGATATGGATGTCTCCTGACAGGCTCTGCCAGAGCCTTACTGATACAGATGGAGATGTTTGCAGCTAACCATCAGACTGAGCACAAGGACCCTAGTGGAGGAGTTAGAGGTCCCAGGCATATGTGTAGCAGAGGAGCTGAAGGGGTTGCTCTGATTCTAGTGTTTCTATTAACGAGTGCGAGCAGAGAATGGCATTGTCTGGCATCAATAGGAAAAGAAGCCCTTGGTCCTATGCAGGCTTGTTTCCCCTGTGTAGGGGAATGTGGGGTGTTGATGTGAGAGTGGGTGGGTGGGAGTGGCAACATTTTAATAGAAGCAGGGGGTGGGTGGGAGGAATGATGGGGGAAAGGGATAACATTTGAAATGTAAATACATAAAATATCTAATAAAAAAGAAATTTGTCCTTCCCTATTAACTGAGTCTTGAGATGAAAATTATGTAGCATATCCCTGGGTTCTGTATCATATTTAAGGTCAAAGAAATCTCTGTATCTGTTTTTTGTTATCCCTCTTCCATAGAATGCTTCACTTGGGATATGGAAAGTATGTGAGAAAACCCATGGAAAGGTCACATGATTAAATCCTTTTTAACATCCATATCTTACAAAGGCCTGCAGATATTACTAGGTAAAGCTAGAATAAGTATATTGGGTAAGATGAACTTTGTTTTAAGATTTATTTATTTAATTTATATGAGTACACTGTAGTTGTCTTCAGACACACCAGAAGAGGGCATCAGATTCCATAATAGATGGCTGTGAGCCACCGTGTGGTTGCTGGGATTTGAAATCAGAACCTCTGGAAGAGCTCTTAACCACTGACCCATCTCTCCTGCCTGTAGACGAACTTTGTAATGGATCAAAAATATGTCTATAGAAATTCTCAGAGTTAAAACTATGTGGCTGGCTCTCCTTTTTGAGAAAAAGTTCAGAAAAGTTAAAATTTGTTTAGAGCTAATTAATTGAGTCAACAAGATAGAAACAGGCAGGAAAATCACCTCCATGGCAACATATTCGAGAGGAAGAGCTAGTATACTGCAAGTGATCACATTTGTATCAAGATGTTGCATCTAGGTAAAAACACCAAGGCAGGGGATGCTGTGTAACATTTTTGGAAAACACAAACAGATCTCACTTCACCCCAGAGGGTACCAAAGACAAACCCAAGCAATGATTCTACCCAAGTGGAACTAGGTACACCCGCACTTTTCTAGACTTAAACATAAGGATATAATATGAAGAGTCACTGAGTGGAGAGGGTAAGATTCAATGATAGCTATGTAACCAAAAACTGCCATCCTGTCATGGACTCTGTCTCAGAATCCTGCATTAAGTTAATTTTCCACCTCCTATGCACTCCAGGTGCCATTCAACAAAGCACATGAATGAGTGAAGGGGATAAACCAGAGATTTAATTGGAATTCTAGGTGATAGGCTGATGAACCACTCTCCCACTTCCTTTTTCTTATGAGAACAACTCCACTAATATTACCATAGCCCCAGCTATCACTGTGCATTTTGTATGGTATGCCAACCTCTTCTCTTTCACAGACATGTTCACAGAAGCTACACTACAATAGGCATGGCCACAGGAAATGCTGGAAGCATAGATTTTCATGTCCTTTCAGTCAACACAGTGTTAGAAATCAGTCCATATCATTCGTGAGAGTAAGGAAATGGTACTGGATAGAAACTTGGTAGAGCCTTGGGCAACTGAATATGTCTGGGATTATCCTCATTAGATCAAATCATCAAGGTCTATTAAGTGCTATATACACTTACTAACAAGCGAATTACAGAATATATTAGAGTCTATGAAAATAACCTTGCTTATATGACATAATCCCTCCTCTTTTAATGATAAAAATTTCTTCTAGTGAGACAATACGGTATTACAAATGAGGCTTTTGTAGGAATAGACTAGTGTTATATTCCAGGTTTGTATTCTTTCTTCTCACCTTCCTATTTTGCTTAATTCCTCCCTATCCACCCTCCATTCTTCTTTCCTATTTTATTTAATTTCTCGCCTTTGGTCCAATGTGTTGCAGGACATTTGATCAGACTGTGAACCCTGAAATTCTGTTATTTACTGAACATACCTTCTTCTAGTTGTACTGTGGCTCAACCCTTAGCACACACTTCTAATCCCTTTGGCTAGATTGCAGACACACCCTTAGCACACACCTTAATTCGAAAAAAAAAATGGAAAGTTAGCTTGCAGAAGGAAGAACCCATGTTTGAAAATGAGGGCTAACCGAGTGGCAGGCAAAGTGATGAATCGGAGAAATATTTGTCAGAATAGGATATGCCTAACTCCCACTAGAAGAGAGAGGAAGACGGGACACGTAAAAGGAAGCAGGCAGGAGGTAATTTTACTGTGGCTGTTGTAGAGAGACATGTTGCAGAGCAAGAACAAGCAAGACACGGGTGAAGATAGAAAGTGCCAGAGAATGGAAAGAAACCAGAAGATTAGAACAAAATGCCAAAGTTAGTATGGGGCCAAGCAGAGCAATTTGGCCAGAGGCAGAAAGAGAAATCAGTTTGAATCAGTTTGGAGAGGATTTTGAGCCAGAAAAGTTGGGTTGATGTAGCTAAATAGAGTTTAGGAAGAGAGAGAAAGGGTGAGGTTATAGAGCACTAAGTCTCAGAGGATGAAAACATTCTAATCCTAGAAAATATTTGTACTGAGGCTTGTAATACAAGCTTCTAGGACTAGGCCTAGGTTAGCAGATGGAGTCAGAAAGATTCAGAGATGACAATTGCACCAGGTGAATAAAGATACTGTTACATCCCTTCCTTCTCGTGTTTGCTTTTTTTTATTTGTTCTTATTCATGCATTTGTATTTGATCAAAACAATTGTCTTATACAACTGTTGGAATTCTTAACTCTCAGGAATCATATCCCAGACAGTTTATTTTCTTCTCCAGTATGGCTCAGTTTCTGCTGAAAATATGAAGTCCATTTTCAGAAAGCAAAAAGAATCATTATACAGCTTATATCACAAAAGAAATCAAAGACTAACTTGTTTGCATAGGGTTAACATAGGGCTCTATTATTCTTCTAGGAAGCTTGGTTAGAGACAGACAGGATATTGTTGATTAAGATATTATGGAAAAGTCCCATGTTTAAAGTCTTTCCCTTGTACACTAAAAAACCCACAGGAAAGTATCTTGTTAAAACTCCATTCCAAAAGCACTATCTCCTTTCTTTCCCAGTCCCTCGGTACATTCTTACCACCCCTCCAGCCCCCAACACACAGCAGCTGTTAAGAATGGAATTTTCAGGCAGCTGCTGGGGATGCTTTTCAACCACAGAGAAATTTAGGTTGAAAAGTTCACAGCAAAAGTTTTTCCATTCTCAAAAAAAGGGTAGCTGCTAAATTTATGGTAGTCATAAACAGATGATCTTTAATCCCTTTCAAATTAAATCACTTGCATTTTGATTGTTGTCTCCTGGGTCTGTCTAGATTACTGATGTCAACCCTTCCTTGGATTCCGTCATTTGCAAATATTTAAGCCCATCCTGTAAATTGTTTCTCAATTCTGTGTTTTCCTCTTGTTTGGTAAAAATATCATAGCTTGGTATAATCTGCCTTGTAAAAGCTTTGTTTCATTTATCCTTGCATACTAGATAACTTGTTTTTTTGTTTTGTTTTGTTTTTTTTTGACTCCTTCATGAAAGCAATGCTGTAGTCTTAGGACTAAATTTATGTGACTGACCCTGCTGCTACGAGTGAAATATTTGTGCTTGATATCTCTTTGTTGACTCAATATAAAATTTTCCTGACTTTATCATCTTAAGAAATATTTCAGACTTTTAAATTAAAGTAATAAAAGTAAAAGTAAAATCATGTGTAAGAAAATAAAAGAAAATAGAAAGGGCAAATAGAAGTAGTGCAAAGACAATAGCAACTTTATTAAAGCTGGCTTTTTTTTTCCTTGCTGATAGAAATGTAGAATTTCTTACCTTTCCAAAAGAATTTGTGGGAGATGATAATACATTACTGACCTTTTTCCCTCCACACACTTCCATCTATCATGATTTCTTCTCTGTCAATCCATGGTCTGTTTTTTGATAACTGTTTTTGCATACATATAATATCTGTGTGTGCATATTTTTGCCTAAGTATATAAACAAACTGTCTGTCCATATACTCTCATCATACGTTTGACCTCAGGGGTAACTATTTCATACTGGAAAATCAACTGTTCCGCTCTTAGCTGGGGAACACTATGCCACCCACTGTCTGTCTTTGCTATCTACCTGTAGGCCTTTATGTCAGCTTCAGACTTTGTGAACTTTCCCCTAACTGTGTTAGCCCGTCTATTGTTTTCCTTGTTCTGCTCACATGTGGACAGTCATGATTGTGATTTTATATATGCAGCTGATACATTCCTTGGAGACACAATTTCACAACAAACTTGCCACTCCTTTGGCTCTGTCAATAACTGTGTTCCCTCTTCTCCAATGATCCCTGAACTTTAGACACAGGTACTGGTAGTACACGTACCAGTAGCAAATGGACCAATTGTACAACTTTATATTCATTGTCTGTAAATTTTTATAAGGATTGTTATCTGTTCAAAAAGAGAAGTTCCCTTGAGGAAGGGTGAGAGCTAGGTTCAAAATTGGTTAAATTCATATAAAGCAAAATTTTAAAAAATCTTCCAAAATACTAAAATTCTTGTTTTCAGATCAAATTAACACTTTATGCTATGTAAGTACATTTCATAAGACAATGTTTATGGATTCCAAAGGATTTCAGTGCTGTATTAAGTAAAAAAGTTATGAACATGGCATACAAGATCATTTAATCTTCCATCACATATATGTTTTCTTGCATATGTGCACGTAAATGCATGTATGTACATACTTATGAAAATGTGTCTTCAACTGGATAAAATGGTTGTATTCTTTGGTAGAATTTCGAAAAAATATTCTTAAATAACTGTTGTTTCAAAATACCTTAGAATGAAAATTACAGGTAAGAGACAAGATACAAGCAAAGACCTAGAACAATCAACCAGAGTATGGTTGGAGTTTTTCTACTAGACTGGATTAATCTGAGTGTTGGACACAGTACATTTAGAAGCAATTGCTGGAAAATGTGAGACAGTGAATCTGTCAGTAGAAGGGAATATGAGCAAATTCAGTTATTAATATGACCAACATAACTCAGCTGTTTGCAGGCATTCTGAGAGCCTACATTAAAATATACTGGAAAATCTTGTCACTGAGGGGTGAGGGTGTTGTATTATTTCTCTACTAATTTCCATTCTTCCTGGGTCCACTCACTTCACCACAGAATGTCCACTGATGGCTAGTAGGGAAGTTTCATGGAGATAACGGGTCTCTTTACACCCTGGTAGTACACCTGCATCTTATAACTGAATATGTTATTAAAATGGGCAAACATTCCTGCATCAGAGAAGAGATGATTAGGGTAAGAGTTGATTCAAGGCGCCATTTCTTCTCCTAGTTAATCACATAGATTTTGGTAAGACCTTAGCTTTCTGGTTCCCATGATCTCCCTTTCTGAAAAATCTGAAATGATGTCTACACTGTTGCTCACTTCCCTTAAAAACAATTACGTTCTGGGAAGAGGAAAACAATCTGAAACCTGTCCTGTGTTTTCACATCTTTTACCAACAGACCCAGTGTTACATCATGTTCTCTAGATTTATTAAAATATTAGGGCTGTAGGTTCAAAACTCAAATATTGGTGTTTGGATACCAAAAGAGTACTAACTGTGGTGGTTTGCAGCAGAAACCTCCACAGGTTCTTATATTTAAACATCTATTTGAAGTTTGGTTGCAGATTGGTGAAAATTTTTGGAAGGCTTTGGAAATACTGCACTGAAGGAAGAGATAGGTTGTCTGGGAGTGGAATTTGAGGTTTCAAAAGACCAGGCCATTCTCTGTTATTGTGTTCTCTCTGCTTCCTACTTTTGAATGGGAATAAAACCACTCAAGAGAAAGGTTTGCTCAAGAGAGAGGTTTGCTTGCCTGGTGTCATTTCCCCTTCCTTTATAGTCATGGACTTACCCTCCAAAGTATTAAAGATTTCCTTTTTCTATTAAATTATTTTATTCATTTACATTCCATTGTTGCCCACCTTCATGATCCCCATTCCAAGAATTGCTTCCACCCTCTCACCTACCCTCCCCATCTCACGCCCTCCAGCATCCCCCTTTTCTGGGACATAAGTCTCTACAGGATTAGGAACACCTTCTCCTATTGAGGCCAGAGGAGGCAGTCCTCTGCTATGTATGTTCTGGGGCCCATAGTCTAACCCATGTATGCTCCTTCATTGGTGGCTTAGTATCTAGTCAATCTGAGAGGTCCGGGTTATTTGATATTGTTGTTTTTCCCAAGGGGTTGCCATTCCTTTCAGCTGCTTCTAATCTTCCCCTTACTCTTCTATAGAGGTCCCAACCTCAGTCCAATGATTAGCTATAAGTATCTGCATCTGTCTCAGTCAGCTGCTGGTACAGCCTTTCAGAGGACAGACACATCAGGCTCCTGTCTGTAAGCACAACATTGCATCAGTAATAGTGTCAGGGTTTGGCGCCTGCACATAGGATAGATCTGAAATTGGACTAGTCCCTCAATGGCTTTCCTTCGGTCTCTGTTCCAAATAATTATGACATCTAAATTATCCATTGGAAAATAAGATACTCATTGATATATTTTTGTTGTTATTATTAATAATACAGCTGCGATTCTTCCTTGAACGAAAAGGAAAAGAGGGAGAAATGAGGTAGGAGAAAAGGAAGAAGGAATAAAGGTAGAAGAAAAAGAAGGAAAGGAGGAAGAAAAGGGGTAGGGATGGAAATAGATCAGCAGTTAGCTGTGCACATTTCTTTTGGAGGGGCCCTTAGTTACATTCTCAGCACCCATGTACAGTGAAGCACAATTGTTTATAATGCCTTTTCAGGCACACACATGAGAGGAGAGAGAGAGAGAGAGAGAGAGAGAGAGAGAGAGAGAGAGAGAGAGAGAGAGAGAGAGAGAGAAAGGGAGAGAGCGAAAGGGAGAGACAGAGACAGACAGAGAGAGACATCAGACATACAGAAAGAGACTGAGATTACAAATTTCTGATTTCTAGGATTGTGACACCTAGTCATAACAATATTAGTTGCATTGCTTCCCTGTAGTAGGAGAGCAGTACCCTCTTTTACTGAGAGAAGCATTCAAGTCTCTTTTTTCTCAGATTCTATGTATTGGAAGCCTTCCCTATCTCACTCCCCAAGTTCCCTTTTACACATGCAGTCACAATCACCAAGTTGAGTCACAGTTCATCTTTCAGGGCTGGCTGGCTGCCAGTGGTGATTTGAACTGTGGAAATTCTGAGAAGTGCATATATATATATATATATATATATATATATATATATATATATCACTGGATTTGATTTGATACCAATAACTCTAGAGTGTGGATGTCAAGGCAGGAGAGCTGCAGCACACAAAGAAAGGAAAATAATATCAAAAGACGTCCCCGTAGATTAAGAGTGAGTAATCTGTGAAATGCTGAGAAGAATTTGCCTATTGTTTCTCGGTGAGTTACTCAGAGTCTGATTAATTAAGGTTGGGGACTGAAAAGTGAAACTGTCATCAAGCTGTCGTTCCTCTTGTGTGCTTTACAAATTGCTCCCATCAACCCTTCCCATATTCCATCATCTCTCTCCTCCCTCCTCTAAGAGCTGTACACTTGAGGCTGTGACATAGCCTGCAGTTCTCCGTGAGGAGGAGGACAATTGGCTGTAGGCTTCAATTTTGAAGTATTTTTGAAAGCAAACTCTGGTGTAGAGTTAAAGGAGACCTGTGACCATGTATTTGAATTAATAGTTTATTTTTTCTTTTTCTTTTCTGTATGGACTTGGGAGAGTAAGGAGCAAGAACAGGATGAGAAAAGTAGGGACAGTAACCCTGTCCAAAGTTAAACAATAATCAGGTATCAATTCTAATTGATTAGGATCTAGTTTTCCAGAAGGTGCTAATACAAGCAGCAGGGGCTTAGGCTTAGCTCCTCTCTCTTCTCACGTCATCCACACAGCCTCGGCGTTTGGTTGGTGCACATTTTCTTCATCGAAAACATTCTTAAAATGATAAAAAGGAAAAGAAAAGTCATGGATGACTTGAAATAGATGAAATTATGCCAAATCACTTACAATAGTCATTTGTGTTTGGTACTTTAATAGAGCAAGAACAAAGTTCATGAAGTCAGGTTTACACAGCAAAGAACAAGGTCGAATCAAAAGAATGTGAATTTATTACCACACATTAAAAAAAAAGGCAAGTTCTTTGTTACTTTCCAGTATAGTTTACTTTTGGTTTAGGTAATCCTTTCAAAGGTAAGAAGAGATCTGGTTGTCTGTAAATTGAGAAGGTTCCATGTTGCTTTTGAAAGCCGAGGTTCCTCTGTGTTACATGAGTGTTGACTCTGCCATGCACCCATCCTTACCCCCCCCCTTATTTTCAGACAATTGATGGCTCATTTCTGACTTTGAACTCTTCTGGAATTTTCTGATTCTTCTCTATCTTTCGGTGGATGGATGGTAGAGTAGAAGACATAGTGGATGTTCAAAGAATTCAGTTGTCATGACATGGGTGAATTGCAATGTGTCCTTGATTTATGTATTTAATTTGTGAGGCTTCTGCTTTTCAGCTTCACTGTTCAGAAATGAGTATGTAGAAAGAATCAAGGTAAAAGGAGTTCATAATCGTGTACTGTAATGTGAAATGCTTGATGTCTGTAGAAAACATGAAAATTTGTTTATAAGCATGTGTAAAGAAAGTTATTACATACAACATAAGACAGTCAGGAGAAGACTTCCCTCACTGCAACCCAAAAAGCAAACCTGATTTAGAGTTTATGACTCCGAGTCTTGTGGAAAATAAGTTCTTGTCGAGGCTACCCAAATTGGGTAGGTGCTTGCAATTATCCAAAAAAGCTGATGCCTTTAGGTATTGAGTCCCTGCATAACAAGGAAAAAGCTAGGTTTTGCTTATTTGTTTGTGTTTGTTTTGTTTGTTTTATCTCTGGGGAAAATACTCAGATACCAGGAAAGTAGTACAGATGGAGAGATAAAGACTTCAAACAGAGATAAATTTATTGCAAAATAGTATTAGACAGGCTCTGTGGCCCACCCCTGTAATCCAATACTTGGGAGAGAATAGTGCATGCCTACTTAGTACCACACCAATTAAGAACACATAACTTTCTCTTAACAAACAAACCCAGACAATAGTATTCCTGTAATATTGAAATTTTGAAGTACAGCAGAAAGTCAGCAGTAATGTAATCTGAATGAGTTTAGCTTTAAGAAGCCTAAGCCCCAGAGCTGTGTCCAGTCTCCTCTGCTCCATGGTCTGTCTGGCCCACAGCTCTGTCTGCATACTGAGAAATTGCCCACATGAATGACAGCCAGTTAAGACAGAGCCTCCCAAATCCTCACCTGGAAAGTCTCCAAAGCACACCCAACAGAAGTAAACTGCACCCATTTCCCTGTGCTCTGATTTCCAGCCTACAGCTCTGCCTGCATTCCCAGAGGACTTCTGGCACCAGGAATAACCAGATGACTAAAGGCCATCCTATGAACATAAAAAAATAAGAACCAGGCCAATATGGTACCAACAGAGCTCAGATATCTTACTACAGCTCAGATATCCTACAACAGCAAGCCCTGAATATCCTGACACAGCTGATGCACAAGAAAAAGACCCTGAATCCAATGTTATGAAAATGATACATGCCTTTAGAGAGGGAATAAATAAATCCCTTAAAGAAATACAGGAAAATACAATAGAACAGGTGAAGGAAATAAATCAAACTGTTGATGACCTGAAAACAGAAATAGAAGCAATAAAGAAAACACAAACTAAAGAAATCCTGGAGATTCAAAAGCTAGGTATGGGAGAGAAACCACAGATGTACACCTCACCAACAGAATCCAAGAAATGGAAGAAAGAATCTTAGGTATACAAGATACCAGAGAATAAATTAATACATTCATCAAGAAAATGTTAAATCTAAAATGTATCTAACACAAAACATCTAAGAAACTTGGGACAATATGAAAAGACCAAATGTAAGAATAATTGTTGTGGTACAATGTATGCAAATGTGTCTCTATATATTAATTTGTTAATTTTGTATCAGCAGAGAGCTAATGGCCCATCCCTTGTCTCATATATTGTAATTATTTTTCCTTCCTTACCTGCCTAAGGGAATCTAGAAATGAATGTAGTTGGCTTTAATAAATATCTTAATGCTAACAGCAAAGTGGAAAGTGGAGAGCGGAACTTCCAGGCAAAGATAGGGACTCTGGGAGAAAATTTCAGGCAGGAAGTCACCGGTGGACATGAAGGTCGGCAGGTGGAACAGAGCAGTGCAGAGGGGTAGACCTGGCCAGTGGTTGAGATGAAACCCAGGATTAGTCAGGACTGAGTAGTTGGGAGACTGTCCTGCAAAAGACCTAAGTTTTAAAATGTTAGTAATCATATCTCTCTCTCTCTCTCTCTCTCTCTCTCTATATATATATATATATATATATATATATATATATATATATCATTAGCAGGTCTTAATAAGACTGATTATTAAGTCTGGTTATTAGTAACAGTAATGGAAGGGAAGATTCCCAGTTCAAAGGTCCAGAAATTAATTTCCAACAAAATCATAAAATAAAATTAATCTAACTTAAAGAAAGAAATTCATCTAAATGTCGAAGAAATTTCCAGTATATAAGATAGATTGGACCAAAAAACCCAAGAAAACTCTGCTACTATACAATAATCAAAACACTAAATGTACAGAGAAAAGAAAGATGAAAAACCACAAGAGAAAATGCCAAGTAACTTTAAAAATGTTAGAATTATAACTGACTTCTCAACATAGATTTTAAAAGCCAGAAAGGTCTCGACAGATGCCTTGCAGTCTCTAAGAGACCACATATGCCAGCCCAGACTACTATTCTCAAGAAAACTTTTAATCATTGTAGATGTAGATATCTAGATATTCCACGATAAAACCCATTTAAACAATATTTGACCCCAAGTCCATTTCCACAAAAGATATTAGAAGGAAAGCTCAAACTCAAGGAAGTTAACTATACCTAAGAAAATATAGAAAACAAATGATTTGACACTAGCAACACAAAAGAAGAGAAACACAAACACAGACAGACAGACAGACACACACACACACACACACACACACACACACACACACACACACACTATTACCAGCACCATCAAATCTACAGGAATTCATAATCATTCCTCCTTAATACCTTTCAACATCAATGGGTTCAATTCCTCAATAAAAAGACACAAACTATCAAAAAATGTGAAAACTGGATTTATCATTCTGCTGAATAAAAGAAACAGATCTCAATATAAAAATATAGACATTACTTCAGAGTAAAAGGCTAGGAAAAAGATTCTCTGAACAAATAGACCCACAAAACAACCTAAAATAACCATTCTAATATCCAATAAAACAAACTTTCAACCTCAAGATATGGAAGAGTACACTTCATGTCAGGAAAAAACTGTGTGGGAGGTAGGGTGGGTTTGGGAATAGAAGGAATGAGATGGAGAGAAGGGCAGAGGTAGTACTGGGAGGGACACCTGGATTTGAGAGATTCAGGACATTTGAGACTCCCAGTAATCTATAAGGGTGACTCTAGCTAAGACTCCATACAAGGGTTGAGATGGAGCCTCAAAGGGCCTATAATTCTAACTACACGAGACTTCCAATGGCGTGATTAGAAAACCAATGCAGCCAGAAAACCTTAGACCACAGTGAGGCTGCCAACAAAATAGGTAAGAGTGGGAGGATGAAGCAGAATTTGTGGCAAGGGCAACCAGCTTGAGACCATGAGAGGGAGCCTACTAGCAACACCGTTGATGATATTCTGCTATATTTGCAAACAAAAACCTACCATAAGGCTAGCCAATGGGACTTCACCCAACAACTGTTAGAAGTCGATGCAGAGATTCACAGCCAAACATTGAGTGGAATGTAGGGAATACTGTAGAAAATGGAGAGGAAGGATTGTGTGATCCAGAGGTTTCAACAAAGCCTACAGTGTGAACAAAGCTGGGCCCATGAGGTGCTCGTGGAAAAGAAACTGCCAATCGGGAACTGTGCAGGACTTAAGCCTTCTGCACATATGTAGCAGTTGTGTAGCTGGGTCTGCATGTGGAAATCTTAAAATGGGGCTGTTTCTAACCACACTGACTGCCTTTGGGACCCTTTCCCCTAACTGTCCTGCCTTGACTAGCCTCAGAAGAGGATGTGCCTAGTATTGGTGGATTTAACTATGCATGGGTTGGTTAATGTCCATGGGAGGCCTCTCCTTTTGTCAGGGGATAGGAGAGATGTGGGGGGTGGGATGAGAGGGAGGGACAGGAAGAAAAGGAGATGGAGAAGCTAAGATCTGAATACAGAGTGAATTAAAAACCTATTCAATATGATAAATTGAGCCAAAGTCTTATTTCTAATATGCACTTCTGTCTAACTCATGTATTTACATACAGGTTCCAGAGATTTATATTCCAAACAACAATATTGTGTCTATATGCACTGAAACTCAGCCATTCTTGAGGCTCCTGCTATTTACTATTCAGTGACTGGACAAACACTACACAAGGAAAGGATCATTGATTCTGTTAGTTTTTTTTTTGTTCTTTCTTTGAGATAAGAATATCAAATATCTTAGGATAGTTTGGAACTGACTATGGAGCTGAGGCTAGAGTTAAATGAGTTAAGTACTTGAGCTTCTTGTTTCTAATAAATAATTGCTAGGATGACAGACATTACTGTCTCTCCCCTTATTTTTACTGTGAGAAGAACCAGACAAGAGCAGATGTAGTTAGGGGTTGTATTAGTCAGAGTTTATATTGCAGCACAAAACATCATGAGCACGAAACAAGTTGGGGAAGAAAGGGTGAATTCAGCCTACATTTCCACATTGCTGTTCATCAACAAAGGAAGTCAGAACACGAACTTGGAGTCAAGAGCTAATGCAGAGGCCATAGATTGCTTCCCCTGGCTTGCTCAGCTTGATTTCTTATAGAACCCAGGACCACCATCACAGAGATGGCACCACTCACAAATGGGCTGGGCCCTTTCCCCTTGATCACTAATTGAGAAAATGTCTTACAGCTGAATCTCATGAAGGCAAGTCTACAGTGGGTCTCCTTTCTCCGTGATAATTCTAGCTTGTGTAAAGTTGACACACAAAAGCAGCCAGTACAGGGGTGGAGAGAATACGAAAGGGAAGGTGTAACAGAGATGGGGAAGGGGTTGGAAGTAAACAAGCAGAAATTACTTAGTCATAGGTAAGTATGGATTTCCTCAGGTTGCTCTTGCCATTGGAATTTACTGTTTTTTTTTTAATTAAAGTCTCAAAAGTATTCTACATCTCTCAAAATATTAATTATACATAGTTCCCAGAAAGAAGTTTTAGATAGATAAACTAATTTGTCCTTATTTAGAATGTTTGAATATTTGCACGTTCTCTGTTTCTTGATCTGTTGTTTGATTTCTAACATAAAATAGTATTTTAATGCTTAAGAATTCGTAAATTTTATCATTAATATATTCATGATGAAGATCTTATACATTTAAAATTTTTCAGCATTTTTGGTGGCAGTATAATTTTCTAGTCAAGAACATATTGTGCATCAAGATCCTTTTATATTATACCATTGGGAAAGTGACATAATAAGTAGCCTGTAAGGTGTGACATAATGCCAGGGGGTAATCCTAGGGCACCCAATTTTAGAAAAGGACACTAACTAGAGAAGTATCCATACAATACAAAGAAGGTCACCCTTACAGGGTTCTTTTTTGTTTTTGTTTTTGTTTTTTTTTTCCCCTCTTCCTGAATCTAATCAGGGCCTGATTAGAGAGGAGTAAGAGGAAGTTGGGGACATCTTTGCTTGAAGGTAAAACGTTGCAGCTCATTACTGCTCCTCCCAGCTTTCAGTTTAATTTCCTTCCAACACTGATAAATGCTGACTTTGGTTCTCAACCCACTTGCCAATACTGAAACAGCTTGAATGCTTTCAACTGTCATGTTAACTCAGCCAAACTGTCATTTGCTGAACCTTTGCAAATTCACTTTGTATCGAGCTGGTAACATCTGACTAATTTCTACTAATATTGCAGAGCTGCTCTACCCACTTCTGCAGAGTGCATTAGCCTTGTTTAACTGGCATCATAAATAATAAATTCAAACTGCTGGGAATTGGCTTGTATTCCATATTGTGTTTGGACGTGTTTTTGGATCCAGGTACATCATTTCACACTAATGATTCTGCTGAGCCCACGGGCTTTTGCTTGTTATTTTTATATCTCCGGCAAATATTTTAAACAAGCAATGCCTAAGATGCTCTTATCTTCAAAACTTATCGCTTGGAATTAAAAAAAATTAAAAAAAGGAAAACACGCAATTGGGGACCCATTCTTTCGCAGGTCATGTGCATCAAGCAGTGGGCTGATTTTTCAAATCCTCTTCACCCTTGCCCACTGTACTATTTTTTTTTCTTAGTGAGTATTGGAGTCTTGACATCTAGGTTCCAAAAATTCACAGTTATAGCAGGAAGCATACTAAAGACAGAGATGAATAGAGACCACAGGAACAAATGGCAACCTTCTATTTGTCAACTCTGAAGTTATCTACTTACTGAAGCGAAAAAAAGCCTGTTGACTTCTGCCCTGTAGTGGGATAGGAGAAATGAGGGCCTCCCCTCTGGAAATGGCTGCAGCATAAGAATAGTTAATAGTGACTGAGTCTTGCCGATTCTGCTTTTGTCAAGACTTCTCTAACAAGGACTCATCTAAGACCTGAACGGACCTCAAACCATCACAGCTGCCCTATCCCCTACAGCATATTCTGCACTTAACAGCATATTTGCAGACATGATTTAAATCTTTCTGAGTTTGACATCACCTCTCTCTTCCATATTTAGCTGCTGGAGTGCAAAGCAGGAGATGAACAAGGATGCCACCAATAGGCATACCTATGTGGATTGAAAAGTCTTAGAATGCTTCAATCCTATTAAATGCTATGAGCATCTAAGGAATGGTGAGAGCTAGAGACATAGTCTCCTCAGGAAAGGGGACCACCAGTCAGTTATGTAGTATCAAATGCTTAACTCTGAAAACATATAGAAGTAACATAAGAATGGGACAGATTGTATTTATGTATTCAGGAGTATATATGGGAAGACCTCTAAACTCTCAGTGCAATTCTAAAATGAAAAGTGTGTTTAGGGATTCGATATCTTCTCCTGAGCTAAAGTGTGCATACGATATCAAAACAAAAGTCAACTCAACTGACATCGTCTCAGTTAGCACACAACATGCCTAAGAAGAGATATCTCATTTCTACATAAAAATATAACATTTGCACATAGATTCTCCTTCACTACACGATATCTAATATAAATGTACACTCATACATGCATGCTTATATACTATTATTAATTATTCACAAGAAAGTTCAAATAGGATAAGACTAGAGAAACCATTCTTCTTTTAACACAAATATCTATTAATTTGATCAACAGACCATCAAAGCCTTGAAATTAGGATTCTAAATGATATTTGAGGTTTCTAACCATTGGACAGAGTTAGGAAATTATTGTCTGAATAAAAAACAGTAAAAAGTCTTGAGAGTTCTACCTCATTTGTCCAGGCAAACAAATTTGGTTAGAGCTATGGCTACAATAGGACCTTGGAGGTAAGGTCAGCCTATCAGGGCAGGCATTGTTGATAGAATGTGTCTAAGACTGTTGCCTGTAAAGACACAATAAAAAATCCTTGTGACTTTGGATACTCTTGTAAATTTAAAACTAAGGATGAAATAAGAGCATTGATTATGACCCAGATCAACCTCCAATCTAAGATCCTGATGTATAACGTAACCCATCACAAGAACAAGATGGTCCAGTAAGAATAGGGTCATGTCCAACAGAAGAAGGGGAGGTCAGGGCACCTATATGCTGCATACAAGAAGCCTAAATTTTATATAAAGTTATATAGGATGAAATACAAGGTTGAGAAAGAATATGCCCTGAGATTCTGCTCAAAGGAAGGAGGTGGATATAGCAGGAAGGCATGATTTGAGAGAAAAAAAGTTTTACAGTAAAATGTTACAAAATATAATGAAAAGGGAAGTTACAGCCTTAGTAAAACTGATGTTCTTTATAAAAATGCTTTAAAATAACCAAACTAATTTAACTTGTGAACTCTATTCTTAGGAATTCATAATAAAATAGCAGCATAAAAAGTCATTAACTTGTGTTTAGTACTCAAATATCACCAAGTGTATTTCAAACATCATCAGAGTATCTTTCAAAAGACACCCAGTGTATTTAAAAAGACTGTAAAATCAGAAATGTGACAATATTTCCCATAGTATAACACAACTAATGGCAAATATCCAAACTGAAAGAGAATGACAATCTCCAAATGTATATAACATAAATAGGGAAGTGTGTTACTCACAAGCGAAATCAGGAAACCTTTTGAACTGACGGTATATGAAAATACAATATAATATACCTTCTAGGTTACTGACTGTGCTTAAGGGACATTATAAACAGCATATGTGTATGCATTAGGAAGAGGAAGGCTGAAAATCATGACCTGAACAACTTCTAACTGAGAAATTAGGGGAGAACAGAATGCAATCCTATAGGATTATATTTTTTAAAACCTACTTTAATGAGGGTTTTTAAACACATTGATACCTCTTCCCTTTTGGACCATTGTCCAAAGGTAGTGGAGAAAAGATGGTAATAGGATAAAGGGATGTAGACCTGTTGGAATAGTATTTTGTTTGTTTGTTTGCTTATTTTGTTTTGTTTTGTAAAGGGGGGAGTGATTTTAATCCCTGTTTGTCAGAATACCCGCAGTCCAGTTTAGTAGTATAGAATATCAAACAGGAATCAGCATCAGTGGCATCATCCAGCCAGGAGAAGTTCTCAGCCATGCCTCTGTCAGTGAAATGAAGATCAGCTAAGATGCAAGGCCAACAGCTCATTGCCCAGTCACTGTGGAGCACTATTTATACTCCCCAAATATCACCTGTCTTCCCACAAGTCTTACCTCAGCAAAACACCCGTGGGTCTGCATCACACGACACAACCAGAAACTTCCACTTCACATTTCTAAAGCAATCATATGGAGGGAAGTAATCACAGTAAGAAAATAAGTCAAGAAAACTGAAAACACCAGATAGTCTAGAGACACCCAGTGGCCAGAGAACAGGTTCCCAGGGAGTCAGTTGTACATGTGATGAGATTTTAAAAAAGGCAAAACTGTGTTTTGCTATGTTCAATGTTTTATTTCTATACATTTATGAGTGCATAATAAAGTTTAATTAATAAACTAATAGAGTAAATGTTGAAAGTAATAAATACAATACTAGAGAATAATTATGTTAATGTACTGGACAAGGTTTTACCAATATGGCCATTCTTCTAATATATCATGTAGTGCTAAACATTTATAATCCTTTTCCTTTCTTTGTTATATAGAAAGTAATAGTAAGAGTATTAGTACTAGTACTAGTAGTAATAGTAATAGTAATAATAATAGTAATAGTAATAGTGCCTTTTCCCCAAAATGGAACACTGAAGCTTTCCTTATTATATCCAACCCTTGGGCATCACTCCTCCTACTCTGCAAAGGGAACACAAAGTAAAATAACAATTGAAAAGTGCAATTTATTTAATATTGTCACAGTCAATTTTAAAATCAAAGATTTCTACTAAGTTACTAAGTTATTAGTTGGTAAGTAATCCATACAGTAATGACACTACAGACAGTTGATAGCACTGGCATCAAATCATGCATTAGGGACTAGAACACCTCAAGATTATGTCACACATTAGTCTGACTTTCTTCTTCTTTTTTGACTGTTATTAATATTAACTACCATTATTATACTTATTATCATTATCAGTTTATATCCTCTCATTATCAGTTTATATCCTCTCATCAGTTTACATCCTCTTACTGCACCCCTACCAACCACCCCCTCACACAATCTTTCCCCCATCCCCCTTTCTCATCTGAGCAAGTAGGGTCCCCCTTATGTATCCACTCACCTTGGCACATTAAGTCTCCGTGAGGCTAGGTTCATCCTCTCCCACTGAAGCTAGACAAGGCAGCCCAGCTAGAACATATCCCACAGACAGGCAACAGCTTTTGGAGTAGCCTCAGCTCCAGTTGATTATAACCCACATGAAGACGAAGCTGAACATCTGTTAAATACATACAGGGAGACCTAAGTCCAGCCCACGTATGTTCTTTGGTTGATGGTTCACTCTCTGAGAGCCCTGAAGAGTCCAGGTTAGTTAATTCTGCTGGTCCTTCTGTGGAGTTTGTATCCCTAAAGGGCTTGCAATCCTTCCTCCTATTCTTCTATAAGATTCCCTAAGCCCCTTCCACAGTTTGGCTATGGGAATGTGCAACTGTCTGAGTCAGTTGGTCAGTGGAGCCTCTCAGAGGGCAGACATAGTGACTAGACTCCTCTCTGCAAGCATAATACAGTAGCAATAATACTGTCATGGATTAGTCCCAGTCCATGGAGTTAGCGTTCCTTCTAAGCGCCACACAACAGTTACCTGGCAATAGCCAGGTAGGTCTATCTTACTATAAAGTCAGCTGTTTACTCCCTCCTTCCTCTCTTTACTCTCTTATTCTCTCTGACTCTCTGCTCTCTCTGACTCCTTTCCCCCTGTCTACCCATCCCCCAGCCACCTCCATGTGTTCCTGACAGGCCTCTTCTCTCTCTCTCTCTCTCTTCTCTCTCTCTCTCTCTCTCTCTCTCCCTCTCTCTCTCTCTCTCTCTCTCTCTCTCTATATATATATATATATATATATATATATATATATATCTCCCCCCTACCCTTTTCAACTCCCATTCCCATGCCCTAAATAAATTACATCCTATCTTACATCTCTTGTGTGGCTGGTACGTGACGGGGAAGGGATGTCCTCAGCCTGGAACTACAAAACATAATCCGACTCTTATTTTTCATAAACTCAACACATGGGATGGGTCTCAAGTAGGGCCAGTTTTTGGTTGTTCTTTCCCTCACTCTCTGCTCCATCTGCTCTTCCTGCATTTCTTGTAGACAGTATAAATTTTGGGTGGAAAGTTTTGGGGGTGGGTTGGTGTTCCTATCACTTCACTGGGATTGCTGCCTGGCTACAGTCTTTAGACACTTCAGGTTCCGTACCTCCGATTCTGTGAGTCACAGCTGAAGGTCATTCCCACTGATTTTTGGCCTGTCTCTGTCTCTCCCTGGATGTACTCCCTACCGCTGACAACTGCAGGTTTACATTCATTCTCATGGTCATCTGGTGATCCCTCCTGTCCATCCCCTGACACCTGAGCCCAAAGGCACTCCCATTCCCCTCCCCATCCCCTCTTCTACTAAGTTCACTCCTCCACCTGACTCTTATGACTATATAATTCTTCCTTCTAAGTGAGACTCAACGATCCTTGCTTGGTCTTCCTTCGTGTTTAGCTTCTTTGGGTCTGTGGAGTGTAGCACGGGTATTGCATATTCTGTAGACAATATCCACTTATAAGAGAGTGCACACCAAATGTCCTTTTGGGACTGGGTTATCTCACTGAGGATGATACTCTCAAGTTCCCTACATTTGCCTGCAAAACTCATGCTTGTGTTTTTAATAGCTGAATAACATTCCATTGTGTAGATGAACCAGTTTCTTTATCCATTCTTCAGTTTAGGGACATCGAGGTTGTTTCTAGTTTCTGGCTCTTGCAAATAAAACTGCTCTAAACATAGATAACAACTGTTTTGTGGCACGGTGAAGTACCTTTTGTGTATATAAAAAGGGCAAATTCTTAAGGGAAGAAAAGAGAATCCATAGGTTGGGGAAAAGGCTAATGAAATGGGCCAAAAGCATAGGCAAAGCACATGTAATCTAGGTCAAGTTCTGACCTCACTGTGTGCCCCTACAAAGGTCTAGAGTGAAACTTATACTCTGAGTGTGTGTACCTCCCAGGAAAGGTAGCAGCTTTCCTACTGTCTCATGAACTTAGATTGTGTTATGATGTGCAGAAGACAGATACACTGAATCTTAAGGGCTTAGGCCTTTTGTGCTGCACTGACTATGATTTATCCTTTTTCTCGAAAAAAATAATATTTGAAGAATACAATCTTTGTGCAACGCAGGGCACATGTCTCCCTACTTCTCGCTTCAAATAAATTGCAGGTTAAATATTGCCTGCAATTCTCTTTCCATCTGAACTTTATTTTAAGATGTATGTATGTATGTATGTATGTATGTATGTATGTGTATGTATGTATGTGTGGGTGTGTGTATGTATGTATGTATGTATGTATGTATGTGTGTGTATGTATGTATGTATGTGTGTATGTAGGTATGTATGTGTGTGTATGTATGTATGTATGTATGTATGTATGTGTGTGTATGTATGTATGTATGTGTGTGTATGTATGTATGTGTGTGTATGTATGTATGTATGTATGTGTGTATGTATGTATGTATGTGTGTGTATGTATGTATGTATGTATGTATGTCTGAAATATATATATGTATATATATATATATGGATGGATAGACGGATAGATAGATGGATAGATAGATAGATAGATAGATAGATAGATAGATAGATAGATAGATAGACAGATAGATAGATAGAGATTTCTGGAGACAGGTTCTTGCACATAGTACAGGGCTTTGCGGAAATGAAAGCAGGCTTAGCCTCTTGCTGATCTTTCTATCTTAGAATATCTAGTATGAGGATAATGTACACAAGCTTCTGAACCTCTCTTTTCCTGAAAATAAATTAGTTTTTCTTCATTTATGTTTTCTTTACAGGAGTGTTTTTCCAGCATTTATAGCTGTGCTTCAGGGGCATGAAGTGTGTGTGTGGAGACCAGACAGGGGGATGCTCATTTTTGAATTGCAGCACTGTGTGGACTGCTTTTATTTTTTCTCTGTGGTTCTTTGCAACAAAGTTTCCCTGTGTAGCTGTTCAGGCTGTCCGGGAACTCCCACTGTAGGCCAAGTTGGCCTTGAACGCAGAGACTCTCCAGGTTCTGCTCCCTGAGTGATGATTTAAGGCAAGCGCCTCCATAGCATCCAGACAAGGCTCGTAATTCTTGGACCATTACGCATGTCTCTTTCCTCCCAGAATTCTTATAGAGCATTTAATATCTTATGGCGTGATGACAGAACACATTCAACTATGAACATGGCTATAATTATAATTAATATGACACATTTTAATTAATATACAATTATTTTCATCGTATTGTTTAAATTTCACTTTACTCGCTTTTAAATTATTCACTTCTCCATTTCACCTCATGAGAGTTGCTCTACATTCTTTTCCACATTTATAATCAGTACACAGCATAGCCTTTCTCCATATTCACGTGCTTTGGCTCGGGGGATCCCCATGGGATAAGAACTTATACACATTTTCTTTTGTTGATAATTGAGACTCTGTGTTATTCGTCTTTTCATTCATAAGTTTTTTCTAAGTTCTGTCGATGATTTTCTAACTGACCATTTTTAATTTTTAATTTGAATGCATTTTTTCTATGTGGCATCATCATACTTTCATTTATATATTGATCTGACAGTGCATATTACTTTTATACTTACATTTTATCTTCTATGGAATTAACAGAGTGTAAGAAATTACAACCACCAACCAACGGAACAAACATATAAAAAGCAAGAAACTCAATAAAATACCTTTAATGTGTTTTGACATCCGTGAGAGCAGGGCTGTGGTGGTTCACACCTTTAATCCCACAATTTAAGAGACAATCTCTGGGAGTTCAAAGCTAGCATGGTCTACAGAGATAGGTCCAGGAAAGCCAAGGCTATGCAAAGAAACCCTAGGTCCCCTTTGCCCCAAATTCCATGAGAAATAAATCTTCATTTGCATTCTTTCTCAGAAAACATATACCAGGTCTAATCAAGTAAATTCAATGAGAGCAATGAATAGTTATTTGCTTTATACCTTTAATAAACAATTGTTATTTGTATAAGGAATGTAGGTTGCTAATAAAATATTTTCATACTCATTGAAACAAAAACTAAAATCCTAAAGAAACATTTTTTGGGTGGCTATCAGTGAACGTAATTATTCAGAAAATATTTTCTTGCTTTGTAAGAGGTTTATTTTGATTTGTGAAACACAAAGTCATTATAGGATCAACCCATGTTTCTAAAAACACAAATATACTACAGAGAAACGAGCTTAAGGTGTTTTGTTATGTTTTAATGTCCATTCAGTTTAGCATACATTCCTACTTCCTTTTCACCCAAAGTATACTTTTTCACCTCAAGACAGTTACCAAACACTTAGCATGTCAATATAATTGCATACGGACTCCACTATAATTTAATCTGAAAGTATTGTGTCCTAAACAGTTCTATTGTTTTCTCAATCCTTTTGGTTAATTACGAATTTAAACTGTCATAATTATGTAGAAATAAATTAGTATTTAACATTTGAATGCATTTAGTAGTTATCTCGAGTTTCCATTGTTGTTATACCCTTAAAAGTCAATTAAATCAAATTAAGATAATGTGGTCTTAATTATAATCATGTGTTTACTTGTACTAACAAATATTTTTGAACAAGTGTTTTGCTTACTATTTTAAAACATAGTAACTAGATGCTGATAGTCATCAAATAGATTTCTATTATGTGTTCTCCACCTGATATGTGCATCATGGTTCCCAAGTAAAATAGATTTAAAAACATGTATTATGTGATAATTAAATAAGTAATCATGCTTAAAATTTGCAAAGAAACTTTTCTATGAATGATATATGTGTTATTAATTAAGTCATACTTAATAAAGTAACATCTGAACAGAGTGCTTTAATTTTTGGTATCTAGTATTTTTAAATGCATCTTTAGAGTGTTTCCTGATACATCAAAGGATGGAGAAGCCCTGTGCCAGAATTAGTGGGTCTCTCAGATCTCATCAGAGAAGTTTCTCTGTAGAGTGGATCATGGCTAAAACACTAACTCACAATACGCTGAAATATAGAGTATAAGAAATAGTGATATGCTCAACCACAAATGGGTTATCTATCTATCTATCTCATTCCCACTCGTCAAAATTGAAGGACCATTAATGATTGTGGGGAAGAAGAAAATAAAAGGCAGATATCAGGATGACCATGTCTTCTGGTTAAGGAAGGCCCACTGCACTCATGAAATCACAGTAGATGCTGTTACTTGTACAAGACCAAGCTCGCTAGTCATCATTCAAGTATGGAATGGAAGAGATTCACAAGTTTCCTTCCCTAACTGAGGAGATATAAACACGCAAGATCATCTTAGGAAAAGAGTTTTGTTTGTTTGTTTGCATGTCTGAAATGCTGTTAATATTTGTGCCAGAAACTCATGTAATAAAACTTGATAACCTCTAGAAATTAGATAATTGTTCTTAAGTTTCTAGAAAAATCGAGCAAACCTGAAAGATGTATCATAACAAAAATGATCAAATTATCCATTATATACTACAAAGGTATTTGAACATTAAAGTTGTCAACGGTTTCTTTCACTGAAAATAGATTTTTTTAAAGCTTTGACTACTTGTAGGTTGACCATGCTCCCATAGATGGCCTCATACCCAGGAATACATGGATAACAGAAACTGGAATTGATGATTTACTAAAAAACATAAATAAATAAGAGAGAATGAACCCGTGGGGGACTGGTGGACTGGATCTGGCAGGAGTTAAGAACAAGGATAGAGGATGAATATGATCAAATATACATTGTCTAAAATTTGCGAGGAATTAATTAATATTTCTTTCAAAAGAATACCTCTGAAAAATATTAGAAACTATGGCAATTTTTTATTATTAACTTCTTTCCTCTTTGTGGAATGGAAAATGTCTGGAACACATTGATATTAAAGAATTAGCTAAAATAAACACTATACCATGGATTACTTGTTTATTTGATGCTAATTCATCCAAACATGCTTTCCTACTACCTCTTTAATATTCATGTTGACTTTGCTTTGTAAGTCATGGGACATTCTTCCTTGGGGTGTGGACATTACATTTTCCAGAGATGTACAGAACACAGTTGATTTTCTTGGGTTCCTAATAAAAGTTACAAAGGAATGGCCTTTCTACCCTCCTTCTCCCCATGTCGATTAGATATTTTCACACTCTTGTATGCCAAGGGCAGACTCCACTTGGAGTAACTGGGCTTCAGAGAGTAGTGTGGAAGGCTTTCCTTTGTTGTTGCTGCTGCTGCTGTTAATTGAGCAGATAGAAATGGCTGACAGGGTAATGGTCGTAATTGTTCACCATTTCACAAAGAAAAGAATTTGCTCAGTAAATAGGAGTCTTTGTTTCCAGCCTAATTTAATGGAAACACAGAAGGTATAAGAAAGCAATGTGCCAACTGACACTGGGTATAAAATAAGGCATTCCAGAGACTTTTGTGCAAATGTCCATCAGCAGACATCTGTCAAAGCAAACTCATGGGAAGGCTTCAGAGCACATCCATTTACCAGCAGCAAACATTTGGTACTTTCCTTCTCTGAGGGACAGACTGTTGGTTTGTTTTGCTGTATAAACGTTTAAAATAATCCACTCTTTCCAGCATCCACTAACTGCTGTGTAAACAGTATGTAGCCTACTTCAATAGTAAAAGGAACAGACTTTCATACATATGGATCCCAATTCTTTAGAGTAGCCGAGAGGGCAATGATAGCGGGAGAGTGAGTCATGTGATATATATCGTTTTAAAATGTAGCATGGAGAGTGACTGTGAAGCCTAAAAATTATTCCTTCTGCCAAATACGTAAACTTAAATGGGTACCAAGCTGTCTGCAGTCTGCTACAGTATCTTGTGGGTTTGTGATTGCGATGGCTGGATTGATTTCCATTGCACTTTCTATAGGTACTAAACTAAGGCTTGTCAAAGAACAAAAATTAAAGCTCGTGTGTTGGCTCTGTGAATGAAGTGTGTGGATCAAGTGTAATCACTGGAGGTCAGAGGCTCAGCACACACCTGAAAGGACAGGTGAACATGGGTCCTTCTGCAATCCAGTGCTCTAAGAATTGGGGATAAAGGTTCTCGGGGCAATTAAGCTAGTGTGCTTACATAAATCTGCAAGCCCTTTTTTTTTGAGCATGAGGAGATGCCACAATAAACAAAATGGAAGTGGATGGAAAAAAAAAAACATCAGATGCCATCTGCCATCTTCACCACGCACATGCAAATGAGTGTGTACATCTGAACACACCATATCATCTATAGTCGAAGACTTCAATAATTAACAGCAATAAAACTTCCATTTTTGTTATTTATTTTGCATCTGTGTATGTAGGTTTGTGTGATAGAGACTGAGACACAGTGACTGAGACACAGACGCAGAGACACAGAGACAGAGATACAGTAGCACACGTGTAAAGGACAGGGACCCTTGCACCAAAAGACTCAAGATGCAAACTCACTTTTCTTGGCTTCTGCAGCAAACGGTTTTATCCTCTGGGCCATCTTCAGCACTCTGCATTGAATAATTCTTCAATTACCTCTCAGATAGAACCCAATGCTACTAAGATCTATCTATATTTCCTACTATTTATAACTATGGATCAATGGAAGAATACCCTCTGCTGAATTGTACGTGGCATATTTCTAATGTTTAGCTAAGTAGAAAAGCCCTCTTCTTTTTCTTTTTGTCTACTCCAACATGTTCTGCTCTTGATGTGCAAGTTTTAAATGCAAATATCTACAGTGTGATCTTAGTGTGCACTTCGACAAAAAATCCATAGTGGCCATGTAAATGTAGAAATAGGTATTGAGTTTAAATAACTAATGTTTAAAGATTTAGACCTCATATATATTTATCTAATTAATATATATGCTTACACATATGTTTATATACATATATTAATGCACATACACAGAAACATACACACACACACACACACACACACACACACACACACACACACACAAAATTAAGTTCCCTGGAGCTGGAATAAGAGGTTGTTTTGTGACACCTAAAATGTGTACTGAGAAGTACATCTGGTCCTGTAAAAGAACAGCAAAAACCCCAAACCCCTTTTCCAGTCCCTAAAATTCCATTTTTTTAAAAAAAATTGCTTTTCACTACATACTTAAAATAACATTGTTTTATGATATATATTATCAATTCTCAAATTTACCAAAAAATTTCAAACTATGTAATTTCTGACTGGATAAGAACTGTTTATGAAGCTTTGTTTATATTTCAAACTAACAATTGGCCAAAGCTGACTGAGTGTCCGAATGGAAGAGTGAAATACAAAGTTATTTGGTGTTTTATAATAGGGCTGCAATGCTGTTCTGGTGTGCGAGGGATTTTTAATATATAGATGAGTGTATTCATTGCCTAAACTCAATTATTCTATATTTTTCTATTCCTTACATGTTCTCATTTGAATTCAGCCTCTGTAAGTACCAACTAGCTAGTAAAACCACTGCAAAGCAGCATTTTTCATGAGTACATGATTCTTGGTTTGTTTGCCTTTCCAAATTAATGAGACATCTATTCCTTTGGTAACGCCAGTGCCTAAGGAGAGACTCAGCATGAACATGATAGTCTCCTTTGGGGGAACCATTTGAATTATATTTATTGAAAATTATTGACTAGTCAAGCAGACAGTCACCATTGATTTAGTGCCACTTTTCTGGCTGTGAAGTTTAATATGTTTCATGAATCAACTTTACTATGAAAATGCTTCTTTTTGGAGTTTTGTATGAAAATAAGTGAATTAATTGAGGATAGAAAATTATTTCTAATTTACTGTAAGATAAAAATCTGAAGCATTCGCTTAAAGGGAAATTGTTGCTTTAGATGGCAAGGGTGACAATTGTCCATTTTAATTTCATAGAGTGTCTCAATGCATAATAAATACCTTGAGTAAGTTTCTTCAATGATATGATTCAACTTCATTAGTGTTCATTACAGAAACAAAACTATGATTTGGTAAGAAGAATAACAATGAGTACTTGTAGAGTTGAAATACCACCAAGTAAAGAGTAGCAAGACACTTCAAACCTGCGTCAACTATTTCTCATCAAAATTAATTTCACTTATCCATTAAAGTCATTAGGCTCGAAGAGGGTATGTATTTGATTGTATGTCAGCTTGCAAGGTACTTAAGAGGTCTTATCTCTGAGAAGGGGAAACCACCCTGGGGGGGATGGAACAATTGAGTTAAGGGGATCAGTGTGGGGAATACTGGGAAGAGAGGGGAGGGTAATATTGTGGTGTAAAGTGAATAAATAAATACATGTAAACATGTTACCATAAACCATGTGCAATCTCATTTATTTCTGACTGTCACCTTTGGTGGTAGGGTTTACAACACAAATGGAAGTCATATGTTGGACGAGACTCTCATTGACCTATTTTAATGTATTCAGAAACTGGTGCCTTTTGTAAAAGCAGATCTTGACTTCCGGTTTCTGAAAAAAATGTCTCAAACAATGTTCTCTGTCCTAGGATTGTATTTGAACTCTGCTCCCTTGAAATTTATAGTAGGAATTTTAGCATATGAGCTCACGTTAAAGTTTCCTGAGAAGTTCATATTAAGACAAAAACTGACAATTACTTATCTGTGTGAGCTTATCTAAGGAAAACTTGGTACAGGAGGAAAAAGTTAGGCATGAAGGGATAACAGAGACCTCTAAAGCCATTGATTAAGGAACATCATTACCGTGCATGACTGGATTTTCTTTCTCCTGAGGAATGTTTAGGACCATTAGAGAGTGTGTGTTTGTGTGTAGAGTCATAACTCTCATTTGCTACAGAGCCTGGAGTATTAGTTGAATATCATAGATGGCTTCCAAAACTTATCTCCCAAGAATTGGCAGTCTGTCATTCACTCTGTGTACCATGGACTATATATTGTTCCCTCAATATCTCTCTCTCTCTCTCTCTCTCTCTCTCTCTCTCTCTCTCTCTCTCTCTCTCTCTCCCTCCCTCCCTCCCTCCACTCTCCCCTCCCTCCCTCCCTCTCTCTCTCCCTGCTTCCATCCCTTCCTCTCTTTCTCTTTCTTCCTTTCTCTGTCTCTCCCTCTGCTCTCTCTCTGGTGTTTTAATGTTTCTTCTATTGAAAAGAGTTAGTATTGTTGAGACTGCTATCTTGTAATATTTGATTCAAAATTATAATAGTATATTAGTGGATAAGGAAGTGCTCCCATTGATGTATCTGCTGCTGTTCCAAAGCTAGGAAATATTGGAGATATTCAAATTCTAGCCCCATGATCATTTTTCCCCATGGGGTTATTTCTCATCAGACATTAAGCATGTGAGCAAATGCTGAGCAGAACACTGATGTATTTGAGGTACATTACATTTACACAAACATAGTTGTCCAACAGGACATTGCAGAATAAAAATTAAAAAAATATGTCTATTTGGCTCTCATCTGAATTGCTTGACTTTGCATCTTGGCGCCCGAGCCTGAAGCTGTTGATAGTCTTGTTAATGGGTTTTATTTGCCTCCAAATTCTTTCCTTTGGGTTCTAAAGTTATTTGTTTTAACAAGGGACTGGTAGTATAATGTGACAAGAATATAATAACATTTTCACTAACAAAATAAATCTATTATAATGTACTGAAGAAGTCAATGTATATGTGTTTGTGTGTGTGTGTGCACATATACATACTCGTGCATGTGGGCATGTGTGTGCATACACCCATATGCACGTGCACATGTACATTAGACAAAAGTTAATGTCAAGTGTCTTCCTCATACACTTCCTAGCTTATTTTTAAGGATGGTGACCCAAACTGAACCAGAACTCACCCCCTGGATACAGTGTTTAGCCAGAGTTCCTAGGAACTACCTGTCTATCACTCACTCTCAGAAATGTTGAGTTACATACATACATACATACATACATACATACTGGTGTGCAAGAATAATGAACTCACTCTCTCGCAATTACACAGTAAGCATTTCAACACATGAGTCAATGTTTTATGAAGTTTGCATTTTAACCAATTGACTCCACATTTTATGAATTTTAAATATTAAAACATTGCATTTATACTCTAAGAAATTTTGAGCTTTCATTCTTGATCAGAGATACTGACCAAAATATGATTTAGAAACCACAACTACACTGTGAATTTTGACTTAAACTTTATATTAAGTTCAAAGAATCCTGTATAAAATAATACGTTTCTTCCTGAAGAAGATCAATCAGAGGAGGATCCTATGGGTATGACCCTGCTGTTGAGCTCTGCAAACTCAAACCTTTACATATGCCACATTTTTCAGACTTGAAGCACAGCTGAGATGAGTCTTAGAGAAACTCATTATAACATTTTCTGTTTCTTTTAAACAAGCATAAAAGGTGTCACAAATCATTATGGTATAAAAATGTATTTTAGTAGATTCTCCTTGCTTGTCATCTCTCCTAGGTCTTTGGTCTCCAGATCTTTTGTATCCTCCATCCAATCTAAATTATTTTCCTCAATCAGACCATATATTTCCTATCATCTGCACCCTATTCTTTATTACCACCTCTTCTAGTGTCTACTCTAATTCCGTAAGCCTTATCTATACATACATACATACATATGAACATACATACTACATAAATGTGTTGTTGTACATGTGTGCTTGCATGTGTGTGTGACTGTGATTGTGCAAGATATTATAAGAGAGTCTTTGCATATGGAAAATTGTATTTTTCTTTTTGTAATGGAAATCACCTTGCTAAATGTTATGCTATCAGATCCATTTATTTCCTGCAACTTCATTTTTTTACAAATGATTAAAATTTCATTTTATGTATGTCCCACGTTTACATTATCTAAACACTTGATTAGATTGGCTGGTTTTATTTCCTTGGTTCATGAATAGATCAGCAATAGACATGGCCTTGCAAATAGCTCTATGGTAGAACATCTAATACTTTGTGTGTGTGTGTGTGTGTGTGTGTGTGTGTGTGTGTGTGTGTGTGTGTGTATGCGTGCGCTAAGGAGAGACACAGTTGAACCACACACTACACAAGGCCACATATACCTCCCCCACCTCACACATACACAGAGAGACACGAAGGAGACACACAGAAACACACACAGAGACACAGTGTCAGACAGAAAGACACACACACACACACACACACACACACACACACACACACATTCATAGTAATTTCCAAAATGCCTATATTACTTTGTTCCATCACTCCCCTGTCTCCAGAGAGACTCTGCAAGATACTAACCAATACAGATTTGGATACTGTACCAAGCCAACCATTGACAAATCACAGGAACCCCAAAGAGGGAGTTAGGGAAAGGACTGAAGGAGCTGAAGGGACCTTATCTGGCATCAATAGGAGGGGAGGCCCTTGGTCCTATGAAAGCTTGATGCCCCAATGTAGAGGAATGTTAGGGCAATGAGGCAGGAGTGGGTGGGTGGGAGAGTACCCTCATAGAAGCAGGGTAAGGGAGATGGGATAAGGGGTTTTCAGAAGGGAAACCGGGAAAGGAGATATAACACATGAGATATAAATAAATAAAATATCCAATTTAACAAAATACCTAAAATACTAAAAATCCCAATAGGTTAGATTTGTTTTTACCCAAAAAATAATGAAAAAAATCATAACTATTAAAAAAAGAGTTTTTGTCAGTTTTTAATCTTAATTTTTATTTATATCTATTTGTATGCATCTTTATGGGTATACACTAAGTGTGTGCAATTACCCATGAAGAGAAGCATAGGGAATTGGGTTTCTTGGAGCTGGAGTTACCAAGTGCTTATGAGTCAGCTGATATGGACACTGGGAAATAACTAATTTCTTCTGTAAGAGCAGCAAATAGTTTCAACCACTTAGCCATCTCTCCAACCTGTGTTGCTAGATATCTTTATGATGGATATTAAGAGGAGCAATGAGATAGTATGTCAAAGTGTTAATTCACCTGTCTCTGATGACTTTGTGTCTTTAAAATATTGATGTATTTAAAATAATTAGAGGAATATTTTTGTTTCTTCCTTTAAGCATGTATTCATTTCATTAGCCTTTTGGTGATTGGAAGTTTTGTTTAATACGCATTAAACTTCATAATCTTTTGAAAAATTAAGATACTAGTCCTCTGAGCTATACCTAGAAAAGGTTTTCTCCTAGTGTATGGAGTCCTTGTTTGCCCTGATGATAGCTCCTTTTTCTATAGAGATATTTGTTAATTCTATGAAATCGTTTTCATTCTTGATTCCATCTCTTGTGCTCTTGGCATTCTGGTAAATTTATTGTCAAAACTGGTAATTTTTGCATGTCTCAGCTCTTCCTTCTGCAGTTTCAACATTTTCAGTTTTTGATCATATCTTTGATTCACTTTAAATTTACTTTTATGAAAGGTGAAGGAAATAGATATGGATCTATTTTTATTTCTCTGTAATTCATATCTAATGTAGGTTTTCAACTGCCAATTGTTAATTTTTTTCAGTAATTAAAAAATATCAAATTTTACAGTCATGCTCTTTTTGTTTATTGTTTGGGCACTTTCGTCCACTTCGTCTCTCTACCAATTTGTTTTTTGCTGGTATCAGTCTGGTTATGTCCCGGCAGCATTATTGTTTAGAGGGAAATACTGTGACACCTACTTGTGTTCCTTCTTTGTTAAATGTGGTTGGTTAGTCGTGGCATTTTTTTGTTGCCAGGCAATATTCAAATGTCTTCCCAGTTATGTCAAGAATGGCACGGGGATTTTGATGGAGATTGAATTGTGTCTGTACATTACTCTTTATTATATACCTTCCAGCTTTTCAGAGTATAAATTTTCAAAATAATGCCTAGGGATGTTCTGTATTGCACTGACATTTGTCGTTTTAAACCCCCTCTGATTTGAATTTTGCTAATTAAAGTTATGTTCCTTGTGGGGCAGTCGACCCTGCCACCGGACAGAAGAACTGGTTAAGGTTGCAGGAAGTTCAGAACATAATTGAGAATGGCAGGAGTTCAAACTAGCTCCTGACAAGGATCCTGTCATGGAGCATGTGACCATGACACCCCTGTAAGAGGGCCATGACAACTGTTCATGTAGCACAAAAACCTCGAGTTCTCCATACTAATGAAGTACCTAGATAAGTCAGGAGTATTTAGCTAATGAGCTTTTTTCTTCCTGGACATTCCTTCCTGCAAAAGGTATTTATGCTCTGGTTCACCCTGATTAAGTTGTATGCATCCTCATGTACCATGAATAAAACAGTTTGGACCAGCAAAGACTATTTCCTTCATCAAGCACGGCAGTGGGAGGAGAGTGTGTGCGTGAGGGGGGCTTTTTCATACAAAATTGTGCCTAAATCATCCATAGAAAGCCTTCTTTCAGCCCCTCCATACTCCTGGTACTCATTCAGAGCTAATCCAAATTCACCAATCTCAGGCTTTTCATTGACACACTGGTTCCCATTCCCAACACCTCTTGGTCTCCTAGGTACACAGGAAGATGAGAACCACAGCCTCTATCCTAGCCTCGGCTGTTTCCCCACTGGAGTCTGCACTTAGCCTTCCCTGAGTGACATGTTGGTGCTCCAACCTCCCAAATGCAGGATGACACTTCCTGTTTCTTTTTGACAGTTGCCTATGGGTTTTCAATCTTACTAATTTTTGTAAGGAACCAAATCTTTCTTTGAATTATTTGTATACTTTTTTAAGTTTCTATTTTATCAATTCTTATACAGCTTTTATTATTTCTTGCTCACTATAGTGTCTGAGATTGAATTTTTTGTTTATCGATAGCCTTGATGTGTATAATTAGATTGTTTATATGAAGTTAGTTTTGCCTTTTAAAATGATCTGATAGTTATCACTTCTGTCAGAATATCTTTGACTGTCTCTTAGAATGTTTTCTAAATGGTATTGATATTTTTATTTGAATCTAGTTATATTTCCATTTATTTTCTGATTTCTTCAGTGACCCACTGTAAATTCAAAAGTTTACTATTCAGTAGTCCCTTCCCCAGGACATATACTAAAAATGTAAAAATAAAGAAAAGATGGGGATGACCCCTTGGAAAGAGGCGACACAAATTTTGAAACTTTCCTTATCTAAACAAAAAACAAAGAAGAAAACAAACAAAAGTACATAATTTGTAGTTTATGAGGTTCTTTTGTTGACTTCTATTTTGCCTCTCCTTTAATAGGATATAATGAATTATATAATTTATAATCATGCTTTTTATTAGACAGTTTATTAATTTATATTTCAAATGCTATCGCCTTTCCAGATTTCCCCCTCCCATTACCCTTCCCCCTTCTTGCTCCCCCTCTCACCCACCCACTCCCACCTCAACAGACTGGCATCCTCTACACTGGAGAAATGAGCATTCACAGGACCAAGGGCTTCTCCTCCTACTGATGCTGGCCAATGTCATCTTCTGCTATATATGTGACTTGAGCCATGGGTCCCTCCATGTGTATTCTTTGCTTGGTGGTTTAGTCCCTGGGAGCCTTGGGGGGTTCTGCTTGGTTGATATTGTTATCCTTCTTGTGGAGTTGCAAGTCCTTTCAGCTCCTTCAATCCTTTAACTCCTCCATTGGAGTCCCTGTGCTCAGTCTGATGGTTAGCTGCAAGCACCTTTACATCAGTAAGGCTCTGGCATAGCCTCTCAGGAGACATCCATATCAGATCCCTGTCAGCAAGCACTTCTTGGCATCAGCAGTAGTGACTGGGTTGGTGACTGCATATGGCGTGGATCCCCAGGGGCAGTCTTTGGATGACCTTTCCTTCCAGCTAAATATTCACCGGAAGAAATAGAGAGGACATGTTTTTGTTCTTGTTATTTTAAATTTAAGATTTATTTATTTTATGCATCTGAGTATACTGTTACTCTTCAGACACACCAGAAGAGCACAGCAGGTCCCATTACAGATGGTATGAGTCACCATATGGTTGCTGGGAATTGAGCTGAGGACCGCTGGAAGAGCAGTCAGTGCTCTTAACTGCTGAGCAATCTCTTCAGCCCCTCATGTGGTTCTATTATGCCTTTGTTTCTGGAAAAGACTCCATTTGACACTCAGAAGAAAATATATTCTCTTATCAATTGGGTGGAATATTCTGTATATATCTGCTACTTTCAACTGATCATGCTATATTTTAACTGTGATGTGACTGTTTTTTGGAAGAAATACCTAAATATGATAATTTATATAATATTATCCTCTATCATTTTAATCAGGTTAATACAGCCTTTGATACCCTTTTTATTGTTTAGTGAATGCATAGATTCCAATAATTAGTGGCTAATATTTATTAATGTATATTTCTTTGAACAATCGCTCCTTTCATTAATACATAGTATAATTCATCTAAATTCATTTTGTTTTAAGATCTATTTTATTAAAGATAAGAATAAGTTTGCATAATTTTTAAAATGCATATTTGCTTTTAATTTGTGTTTTATTGAGATGATAGGGAAATGATGATGGTGATGGTGGTGGTGGTGGTGATGATTTCAATGGGTCTTTGGGATGATGAATTGAGATCATTGATATTGATGGTTCTTATGGTTCGGTTTTTTATTTCCTAATAAATTGTTAGGTCTGTTACTGATTTTCTAGATATTTGATAATCATTTTTCTTCTTCCATATTTGTTTGAATGTTTATTTATTTTCTCTGTTAGACATGTTTAATTTTTCCTGACTTTTCTTTGCTAATCTGTTTCCTTTGGAGACTGTATTTTCTTGTGAGTTCATGGCTCATAGCAGACAATTGAGCAAAACTGAGGTGAGTATTGAAGACTTCAATTCAACCCCATAAATTAAGAGGATTTAAGATATATTTTTATTGAAGCTGATTTAAGATCCCCTCACAGGATCTGGTTAATCTATTTTCCCTAGAGGGCTGCTGGTTTGCATTCACATAGTGTTTTGAGCCTATAGAAACATTTCTTTACAACAGAACTTCAGAATACACAACCACTTAGCTAGAGTTTAGACTTTGCTTCTCAATAGTGTCATGTAGTATCTTTAATATCTCACATCGAGGTTATCTGTCCCTGCTTCAGTATTATACTTACCAGTGTGCGGATGAAGGAACGACTGGCAGCTGTGACCTGTGTTGCCTTTCTTTAAGTAATATGTTTCCTGACTCTTTGTGGACAACCTTGAGTCACATCGATCAAGCCTTGATACTCACCTCATCTGTTGTGTACATGGCAGACCCAGTCACAACCTAATTAAGAAATCCTCAAATTTATTCCTAAGAGCCTTTCTAAGAAGATTCTCATCATTTTTAACCATATATTCTATGAAGCTCTAGGGGAAAGAAATTACATTTTTAGTAAACATTGTTTGTCATGAAAGATTTTTATTTTACTAAAATATCCAAATTTTTCAAAGATATAAATTCCAAATGATATAGGAATATGTGCAATAAACTCTTGACAGCAGCACGGTGAGTCAAAGCAGCTGCATATATATATATATATATATATATATATATATATATAATTTCTGGTGTCTCACATTGGTTATCTTCTATATAAATGTACAGGTAGGTTAGTGTACTCTAATATTTCAAATATGGACTTGGATGATAACATATACATAACATATCCATAGCTCAATCAGAACTGGAATTTTTCACATGCCACATCACTCACGTACATTCCAGGCTGACCTCCACTCTTACTAATTCTTTGGTGAGTGCACCATGACTTCAGAATCTACTGTGTGACACATAAAGATTTGTTGTGCTGTTTATAATAGTTGCGAGAATCCAAAGTGTTTAAATATCATCTATAATACTAAAATAATTTATTTTTATTTTGTGCATGTGTTTCCTTGCTTGACTGTGTATTACTAAGTGCATGTCTGATATCTGAGGTCAGAATAAAACCTTAAATGCTGTGAAATTGGAGTTAGAAATAGCTGTATGTCATGTTTTGGGTGCTAGAAATAGAATTGGGGCCCTTAGAAATGGTAGAAAGTTTTTTTTTAAGGAAATTGATTCCAAAAATTTGATACATCATGAAAGAAATGCTGGCCCAATCAGGTATATTGATGGCATCACGATGATTCCTGTTGTGGACTCTTGCTTTTGCTACCAACTTTACACTCATCCATAATATATTAATGATCAACTATGACAGCTAAATAATATTACCTTGTTTTGAGCTAGATGCTTATGAACATTCCTGAAAGTGATATCTTGGTAAGAATTATTTTTAGTTATGCTCCATACTTGTTTTGCATCCCTGTATATTTTCTGCAGTAGGGACTGAGCCCAGAGACTCACAAAAGCTACAAAAGCACCATACCATAACTACATACCCAGCCCTGGATCTTTGAAAATATTAAGTTCTACAGATTGTGGAACACATATATGATCAATTAATAAATTAGAGAAATCTGACATAACATGTTAGGGCACATCAATTTGAATGCTTACTAAAATTTAAAATAGTGATATTTGAATTGTGGACAGAATGGTTAAGGATAGAACAGGAAACCTTTTTTTTTTTTTTATTAACTTGAGTATTTCTTATATACATTTCGAGTGTTATTCCCTTTCCCGGTTTTTCGGGGCAAACATCCCCCTCCCCCCTCCCCTTCTTTATGGGTGTTCCCCTCCCAACCCTCTCCCCATTGCCGCCCTCCCCCCCACAGTCTAGTTCACTGGGGGTTCAGTCTTAGCAGGACCCAGGGCTTCCCCTTCCACTGGTGCTCTTACTAGGATATTCATTGCTACCTATGAGGTCAGAGTCCAGGGTCAGTCCATGTATAGTCCTTAGGTAGTGGCTTAGTCCCTGGAAGCTCTGGTTGCTTGGTATTGTTGTACATATGGGGTCTCGAGCCCCTTCAAGCTCTTCCAGTTCTTTCTCTGATTCCTTCAACGGGGGTCCTATTCTCAGTTCAGTGGTTTGCTGCTGGCATTCACCTCTGTATTTGCTGTATTCTGGCTGTGTCTCTCAGGAGCGATCTACATCCGGCTCCTGTCGGTCTGCACTTCTTTGCTTCATCCATCTTGTCTAATTGGGTGGCTGTATATGTATGGGCCACATGTGGGGCAGGCTCTGAATGGGTGTTCCTTCAGTCTCTGTTTTAATCTTTGCCTCTCCCTTCCCTGCCAAGGGTATTCTTTTTCCTCATTTAAAGAAGGAGTGAAGCATTTACATTTTGATCATCCGTCTTGAGTTTCGTTTGTTCTAGGGATCTAGGGTAATTCCAGCATTTGGGCTAATAGCCACTTATCAATGAGTGCATACCATGTATGTCTTTCTGTGATTGGGTTAGCTCACTCAGGATGATATTTTCCGGTTCCAACCATTTGCCTACGAATTTTATAAAGTCATTGTTTTTGATAGCTGAGGAATATTCCATTGTGTAGATGTACCACATTTTCTGTATCCATTCCTCTGTTGAAGGGCATCTGGGTTCTTTCCAGTTTCTGGCTATTATAAATAAGGCTGCGATGAACATAGTGGAGCACGTGTCTCTTTTATATGTTGAGGCATCTTTTGGGTATATGCCCAAGAGAGGTATAGCTGGATCCTCAGGCAGTTCAATGTCCAATTTTCTGAGGAATCTCCAGACTGATTTCCAGAATGTCTTTACCAGTCTGCAATCCCACCAACAATGGAGGAGTGTTCCTCTTTCTCCACATCCTCGCCAGCATCTGCTGTCACCTGAGTTTTTGATCTTAGCCATTCTCACTGGTGTGAGGTGAAATCTCAGGGTTGTTTTGATTTGCATTTCTCTTATGACTAAAGATGTTGAACATTTCTTTAGGTGTTTTTCAGCCATTCGGCATTCCTCAGCTGTGAATTCTTTGTTTAGCTCTGAACCCCATTTTTAATAGGGTTATTTGTTTCCCTGCGGTCTAACTTCTTGAGTTCTTTGTATATTTTGGATATAAGGCCTCTATCTGTTGTAGGATTGGTAAAGATCTTTTCCCAATCTGTTGGTTGCCGTTTTGTCCTAACCACCGTGTCCTTTGCCTTACAGAAGCTTTGCAGTTTTATGAGATCCCATTTATCGATTCTTGATCTTAGAGCGTAAGCCATTGGTGTTTTGTTCAGGAAATTTTTTCCAGTGCCCATGTGTAACAGGAAACCTTCTGATCAAGAACCATTCCTGTTGGAGACCTTGAGAAGGATAAGTGTTACCACTTTGTGAAATATGCCACTTTTCAAAATCATTGTTTCAAAATGTGACATTAATCTCTTCCCAGAATGTTATATTCAAATTACTGCTTCTTTTTTGGTAACTTCTTGAAATGTTACCAGCAATGTAACATAAGGGTTTTGGTATTAATAAAAAACTGAGCAATTATACTTCATGGACTATTTCAAGGCCTGTTTTTGAAGTTTCCATTCAAGTCATTGGGGTACAACCATGTGGATATCTGCCATTATGTCTGATCTCTGCCCTTCAATGTTAAACTTCATTTTCTCCCACAAATGTCCTTCATAAGTATTTGGAGATTCTGGCATAGGTCGGCATCTGGCCATGAGCTATTGATGGAAAAACATCACTTCCTTTTTCTGATCCAATCATAAAGATTATAAATTTTGTCCCTACATCTTTAGGAAAAATGCCTCTTTTGTGGTGATATAGGGGGGCAATATCCACTCAGTGGATGGATCATTTGAGTTAAGCCTAGCAATCAAAAGGGTGACAGATTTCACAACCTACTTCACTATGATTTGTGTAGTAAGACTTGAATTTGGGAAGTCATCAAAACTCATTGGCAGTTGAGACTGGAATATGGTGTGTAGTATATTTAAAAATATTTTCCTTCACATAAAGTCTTAGGTTAAATGTACTGGAATTATTAAGTGATGTATTTAGTGATAATAATGTTAAATCATTCAGCCAATGTATTTGATATTAAGCATCATTTGACTTTCAGAATAATGTTTTTAGACAATAATCTCTATAAATCATTTAATCATCCTCATATTTTAGAAGTTCCATTCTTTGACAAAGTTCTAGGATTACAATTTTAAAAAATAATTAAAACAATGACAATGGGTAAGACTAAATGAATATGATTGGTCTTTGGTGTGTGCTTATGGTAATCAGGTGATTACTGTCTATTCCTGTACATGATTTCTCTTTCAATACTCTTGTGAACATGGAAATACCACATCACCTCAATTATTGGAATGTATAGTAAAAGTTTTAAAAAGTAAGAATGGTTTGTAAAAGCTTACAGAGTTCAAGCCAGTGCTGTCAGAGAAATCAGTCCTATCTGATTAGGAATTGTGATGTTTGATTTTGCAATAATTTTAGTTAAGGTGACAAGTAGAACATACATATATTCTATTTAATGTCAACATACAACGAGATCACTTGAAACCCAGTACTCCATGATTTCGTGATTCATTTCATATCAAACATCTGTGTTAGCTTCCATATGTGTGTGTCTGTATGTCTGAATGTATGTGTCCCATGCCAATTAAATGCTGGTTAAGAGATTGTTTTAACATAGAAATATCTGTGATTTTTAGTGGTGTGTTACTATCATTCCGAATTAATTTTCATAATCATGTTAAATGCTTTGAATCCTGAGTAGTTTTCCTTTTAAGAAGGCAATGCCTCCTGTGGCTTCAGATTGTCATCTATTTCCTGAAGCAAACAGCCTTATTCTGCCATGACATATTCAGTGTCTGCTCTGTGCAGAGTCATTTTCAGTGACTCCATTTAAGTCACACTTTTAAAATTGTTCCCAAGAGACTTGGCTCAAATAGAGCAGAGCTGCCTGCATTAGCCACTGCGCACAGCCAGCCTGAGTGACAGCTATGCTTAATCTGTTCCTCTCAAATCTCTGTGGTGCTTTCATGGCACTGCCCACAGAAGCGAGTTCTGCGCTCTTCTAACTGAGCTGAACTTTCTGAAGACTGGAGGACAGACAGTACATGTTGTACTACTTCACCTGCTGCTGCTAGTCTCATCTCTCTTTTGAGATTATATATATATATATATATATATATATATATATATATATATATATATATACATACACATATGGCATTGGCTCCAGATAATGCAACTAAGGCTGAGGCTACCTGCCAGGAATAGAAAGCATATTATAATCTATTCAAGTTCATATTGTGTTATTCTCGGATCACTCTCTATAATTTTCTCCTTCCCCCATTTCCCTTGACACTCTCAATCTTGTTTCAGTCAAGTTGATTCAAAATCCATGCTTTTATAGTTAGGGATTTGTTCCTATCATATCAACAGTTATGCCTGCATATATAAATATAAATATATATATATCCATATATAAGTATATATCCATATATATGTATATATACATCCATATATAAATATATATACATCCATATATATATATATATATATATATATCCATATATACATGCTTAATTTACTGACAGTGGTCCAAATCTACCATTCCCATGAAAGTATTTACCTGGGATCAACACGATGAAACTAAGTATTTATATAGAAACGAGCAACATCACATCAGTTGTCTCAACTTCTGTCCTCTGTGTATTTAGTTCCATAACGCTGTTTTTGAAAGGACTATTGACTTTACAAACACGCTGGTCCCAGAGAGCAAAGATAAATCCCCTTGATAATAAGTGAGCCCCTCCTCCGACTTACTTCTGCGTCCCCACAGTGTGTTCTATACTCCTGGGATCTGCACAAATCTTATGCCGGTTTTATGAAACATTGATTTTTTTCCCTAACTCCAAAATATCTTGTCTCTCTGCAACTCACCTCTCCAGGGGGTACAAGCAAAAGCTTTAAAGCAATAACCAGAAGAACAATCAATCTTGAATGTTATTGATTTTATTTAACATATTTCTCCTCTCAGAATGATTTATCTACAGAGAAAAATCCCTTTACATATTTAAGGACTCAATCTTGACTCTGTTAGGTAAGGAAATCTTTGTTAAGAGAAACAAGAGTTCATAATTTTACTCCTGGACCTATGAATCTCCACCAGGGTATCTCTAACATTAGGTAAACATAATTACCAGCTGCTGTACTCTTTTAAAGATTAATGTTATTTGTCTCTCTGTGTTAGTATATGTGTTTCCCAACTTCCCTTCAAGGTCAGAACACAACAATTGATCCCCTAGATGTGAAATTACAGGTGTTTTTAATCTGCCCGGTGTGGGTGCTGGGAATCTTGAAGTACTTTCCAACGCTTGTGAAATGAATGATTTAAAGCAATTTCTCTATCTCTTCTATAATCTGAGTTAAAAAATGTCTATTTCTTTATTTTGTATATGAAATTTCTGTGTCTGAGTAGTATGTGTTTCTGCATGCAGTTCTGTGGTGCTGGAGTTTCAAGTTGTTCTAACGTGCTCATCAAATGTGCTCACAGCAGAACTCAGGTAATCTGAATAACAAGATGTCATTGTTAGTTGCTGATCCATCTCTTCATCATAGTCTCTTCCTTTTTTTTTAATTTTCTTTTCTTTTTATATTAAAAAAGGTATCAGAGTAGTGGTGTTTGTCCTAGGAATGTTCTGACAGTTAAAATCAGAGCCAAGTAAGACATTTAACACAACGCTTACACAAAGCATAAATGTATTCTCTGTCATTTATATTTCCTGCATCTTCTGCAAGAATTACACATCTATATAATCTTTATCACTCTGTTTTATGGGTAAGTATACTGGAAGGGCTTGAAGATTAATTATGTAAAAGCATACCAAGTGGAATCGTACTGCTGAAGAAATTGAGCTTTTATTTAACTTTAAATCCTTTGTTCTCCTGCTGTATAAAACTGTATTGAATTATATCGTTTCCTTTTTATTTTAAAAGCAAGCCTCTGAAGTTACTCACTATTTATATAATAACGTCTGTTTTTCCTACATTTTCACTAAGATATAACATACTTGTCTTTTCACTGAAGTATTCCTAAGTCTTGAAACAGTGTCTCCAACATCAATGTTCATAGAATGCGTGAGTGGTAGAACTGCAGCGTGGGTTGTGAAGACATTTTCAATCTGCCCTTTGCTTAGAAGACCATTTATCATACCTCTTCTAGATTCCTCTTTATTTGCTCACAAGCACATGCTAAGTAGGATTGTCCTTGTTATGACTAGACACAGCTTGACAGGTTTAGTAAAAATACTAAATTGAAGAGATAAGCTTTCTTTTGTCTCAGTTTTTTAAATTATTTTTCCCAGTTCAAGAATCAGATGAATAAGAGATTTTGTTTGCCCTCTATATTCCTATGCTCTGGTAAATTTTAAAATAACATTGCAATACTGTATCTACTGTAAGGATTGTGAATATAGAGATTGTGGATGAATAGAACTCCTCTGGTGCAAGCTAAGTAAGAAACCTACTAAGGCCTTAAATCTCGTTTCCAGCATTAAATAGAGCAGCATGTAACTAAAACGGTCTTGTTTCATTTTTGTGCTACTTATTTCATACTTCGATCATCTAGAGAGACGAAGGTCCGACTGGATAGTAAATAAGGTACGAACACAATCTTGGATCCCTAACTATGACAGTCAATACTTTGCTTTACCTCTTGGGCTTATCTCTTTTATTGCTAACACCAAACTTAGAATTGTACCACATTTTTGACAAAGGAGATATTATATACCTGGCTTTTTTCTTAAGGTCTAGCTTTCCTGGCTCCAAAAATACAATGAGAGATGCCAAGGACAGAGGGCAATTAAGCAGTCCTGCCCAGTGGCAGCAGGTATAAAACAGGCAAATGACCAGAACAGCAAGATATTCACAAAGGCACAATAAGTGTCACTTCTGCGTCAGTAGCAACAAACCACTGACTAATTGTACTCAAGGCCCACTCAATGGGAGGGAAAACAAACCCAGCACTGGAAATCTAGCCAGGTTCCTAGGTCTTGTGAGGTCATAGACCTATCAAAAGAATCTTCTGCCACCACATTGCTAGATAGCATAATTCCTTGCTACGTTCTAAGCCTTAACCATATATCCATATATAATAGTAGGTGGGTTTTCTCATCAAGGAATCCTCTCTTTATAACCGATAGAGACCATTAAAGAAAACCACAATTGGATATAATGCAGAAATCAATGGATCGTGGGGAGAAGAGTCACAATGAATTCATCAATATCATAGCTGCTTCACCAACAACTCACGGAACATTGTAGAAGAGAAGTGGAAAGTTATAAGAGCTAGAAAATGTGTGTATAAATTAATACTGGTAAAATTAAAGCTCTGTACATGTCACTGAATTGCAAATCACTCAATTTGTGTCTACCTATACAGTGCTTACATAATAACAACAACACACACAGATACACACATACTACTGCATTACTAAGTAAACCGTATATATTGCTTAATATATATTGTATTATGTATATTGTTTAATACATATCATATATGTATTTCACAGAAAATGGACACATTTATGTGTACCTGTGTCAAAAGTGTCACATAGTATACACATATTAGCAATTAGAAGCTCTGGGCTTGAGTATGAGAAAAATAAGAGTAGCACATCATGGATTTTGTAAACAGTGTTTGCTGAAAGTTTATTTTCTCATCGCACAACTGTGTATGGCTGCTAATACTACCTAAGACTAAGTGCTTGAAGAACATGGACGTTCTGCATGGGTTTTGCCCACATTGAAGGAAACAGGACTAGGGATTATCAGTGAAACTGGTTTCTAGGTACATATGTGTAGATAAAGAATAAGGCCTTGGTGTTATAAATAGATATTATGTGAGAAAAGAGATAATATGAAAATGACGCATGCCACGCAGCAGTGCAAGAGACAGGACAGGCACAAGTCTCATAGGAACAGAAAAAAAGGACATTATTATTATTCTTGTACAAATCCTGCTCTGTGTGTCTTTCTGGATCATGCAAAAACGATCACTAGAACACACAGATCCTTAGAGTACTAAACACACACACACAGAAGCAGGAGAAACAGGAAGCCAAAACATTTATGAACAAGTCCATTAATCCCCAAGCAGTGTTAGCCACCACTATATGTTGCCCTGAGGAGAGGGACTAGAACTGTGCAGACAACAGAATATTTTTCTGACAATTCGGCTGTGTCTTTGTTCAAATCCTTTGGTTGCATGACAAAGGTGGGTACCACAGTCGCAGGTACTCATCCTCTGACTCCAAACCATTTTTTTCCTCTGCTCTTAAATATGAACATTATATGACCAAAGAATGTCCTACATTGGGGTTGGGAAGCATTTGAGGAACATGAAACAATTATATTGCTTTCTTTAAACCTCCCAGTGCCTTATTTGTTTATTTATACTTTCAAACTCCTTAATGTTTCTGCAGTGAAATCTGCCTGTCCACTGGCTAAGTTCTTCAGGGGATATTGAATGTGAAGCTGAGATCTGAAAAGCAGGAGGCTCTTCTGGTATTTTGGCAATGGATACAAGAGCTCTGTTATCTGCTTCTTGTGGGTTTGGCAAGTGTTTATGGATAGACTCAATGTGCCATCAGAGTAAGAGATAAATCAAATATATCTTTTGGAGATATATAGCTATAGCAATGAATATTTCAAAAACGTGGAAACTAATTCAGAAAGACCTTCATCAATACGTACTGTGAGGTTCTGTGTTTTTCCGCAGAGGGCCTGAGTTAATTTCTATGTCATTAATTTTGCCTGTGTTCACATTTGCCACAGGAGAGGCAGTGGCATTCTTCAAATCCTGCAAGGTTTTTCATTCCACAGATTCTTATTATAATGTGTTGTTTAAAAATATTATTTAAGCATTTCAGTCTCTATCAAATATGTCTGATTTCCTAATAAAACCAAAAATAATTCAGAGCAAATTTCAAAGTCTCATTTCCTTTCTTGGGGAGGCATTCCTTTTATGTTATAAATTTTTTGATGTGTTGGGGGGTTGTTCATTATATTAATTATATTACATTATATTTTATTATTTATATTATTATCTCTTAGAAGCCTGCTTGTTTCCTAGTGAGAGACTAAAGGACAGTAGAACTATTAAGGGGAAAATTTGGGGAACAGGAATAGAGTCAGGAGAAAATTTGATCAAAATATATTACATAAAGAAAAATACTTTCAGTGAAGAGCTTCCAGGGACTAAGCCACTACCCGAAGACTATACATGGACTGACCCTGGGCTCCAACCTTACAGGTAGTAATGAATAGCCTAGTAAGAGCACCAGTGGAAGGGGAGCCCTTGGTCCTGCCAAGACTGAACCCCCAGTGAACGTGATTGTTGAGGAGAGAAGGGGGGAGGATGGGGAGGGGAACACCCATATAGAAGGGGAGGGGAGGGGTTAGGGGGATGTTGGCCCGGAAACCCAGAAAGGGAATAACAATCAAAATGTAAACAAGAAATACTCATGTTAATAAAGAAAACAAAAGTTATCCATCTTACTATTTTATTTCTTCTTACTATTTTATTTCTACTTATGATATTATCATAGCTTTTAGTTAATTGAGTCCCATGCTCACTACCCTTCTCCATTGCCTTACACTACCTGCCGCCTCTTAGTTTATTCTTTTATAAGGATGTGATTTTAGGGCAAATGTAGTGTTGGATACTTTCTAAACAATTACTTACAATTCTCACCTATGCACAACATCTTTCATTCATCAATATTAATATTGATTCGAACACAGACTTTCTTTAAATTCTAGAAAGAGACATGAAAAGAATGATTACAGCTAAAGTTAAGTTGGTTAAAATTAGTAATGTTTCTTATCTTTCTAGGATTTTAAAATTTGGAAAATTCTAAGTGATTTTCATCAAGCTATTTCAACCAGGAAGGCTTGGATACTGGACACACGGAAAAATAAAACTTTCAAACAAATATTTTCAGATTAAAGGTTAGAGTGGAAGTTAAAAGCTATTAATTCCATATCAATATGCAGTAATTTAGGAAGCCAACGGACTGTTGAGATGCACAGTTGATCCAGTGCAGGTTTTCAAATGTCTTCCTAGAATGAGATGAAAGCTTGCTTTACGTATGACTTTAAAATGCACTGGAGTTCATTACAGTCTCTGGTTTTAACATAGACGTGTTTGCATGCTGGCTGCAATTGCATTTACAAACAATTCCAAGTTCTGTTGGGAGAACTATTATGGCTTAAACAATACGTTGAGTTTGCTCTGTATCTGTTTTTCCTTTTAAGATAAATTTTTGTGTAATTTTTAAAAGATGAATATTTGGACTTGGGTTTTTGCTTTTCTTAGAATTAACAGTTACAAACCAATTCCTTAAAAGCTAGGTAGAAGTAAGAATATTTATCTTGAATTAACGTTGGCCATTGATGTGTTAGAAATAGTTAACTATCAGAATTGTTTAATTTATTGAAGCCAGCCTGCCTGTGATGTTTTTGTTTTTAGTTCAGAATAGCTGATGAGCCACCCTCTCAGATGTCTTTTACTTGTAGCATCTCCCTCGTTCGTTTCTTTCATGCCTCTGTATCTTCCCTCTCTTTCTTTTTCCCTTTGCCTTCTACCTTCCATTTCCTCCCTCCACTCCTTCCTTGTAATATTTCACTTATCCACTTATTGGCACACTACCTAGTCATTTATCGTAGTAATTTATTGTAAGCAACTACATTACTGTGATTTCAAGTGTATAGTTTTCTTGGAGTGTGTGTGTGTGTGTGTGTGTGTGTGTGTGTGTGTGTGTGTGTGTGTGTAGACAGGGAGGGAGATGACATGTGGTTACTTGTACAGTAAATAAATCAAGATTATTGGTGGTGGAGGTTCCTCAGAAAATTGGACATTGAACTGCCTGAGGATCCAGCTATACCTCTCTTGGGCATATACCCAAAAGATGCCCCAACATATAAAAAAGACACGTGCTCCACTATGTTCATCGCAGCCTTATTTATAATAGCCAGAAGCTGGAAAGAACCCAGATGCCCTTCAACAGAGGAATGGATACAGAAAATGTGGTACATCTACACAATGGCATATTACTCAGCTATCAAAAACAATGACTTTATGAAATTCGTGGGCAAATGGTTGGAACTGGAAAAATACCATCCTGAGTGAGCTAACCCAATCACAGAAAGACACACATGGTATGCACTCATTGATAAGTGGCTATTAGCCCAAATGCTTGAATTACCCTAGATGCCTAGAACTAATGAAACTCAAGACGGATGATCAAAATGTGAATGCTTCACTCCTTCTTTAAAAGGGGAACAAGAGTACCCTTGGCAGGGAAGAGAGAGGCAAAGATTAAAACAGAGACTGAAGGAACACCCATTCAGAGCCTGCCCCACATGTGGCCCATACATATACAGCCACCCAATTAGACAAGATGGATGAAGCAAAGAAGTGCAGACCGACAGGAGCCTGATGTAGATCGCTCCTGAGAGACACAGCCAGAATACAGCAAATACAGAGCGAATGCCAGCAGCAAACCACTGAACTGAGAATAGGACCCCCGTTGAAGGAATCAGAGAAAGAACTGGAAGAGCTTGAAGGGGCTCGAGACCCCATATGTACAACAATACCAAGCAACCAGAGCTTCCAGGGACTAAGCCACTACCTAAAGACTATACATGGACTGACCCTGGACTCTGACCTCATAGGTAGCAATGAATATCCTAGTAAGAGCACCAGTGGAAGGGGAAGCCATGGGTCCTGCTAAGACTGAACCCCCAGTGAACTAGACTGTTGGGGGGAGGGCGGCAATGGGGGGAGGGTTGGGAGGGGAACACCCATATGGAAGGGGAGGGGGGAGGGGATTGTTTGCCTGGAAACCGGGAAAGGGAATAACACTCGAAATGTATATAAAAAATACTCAAGTTAATAAAAAAAAAAAGAAAAAGAAATGTGATAATTATCTCAAATTTTAAAATTTAAAAAATTAACATTCTTTTAAAAAGAAAAGAGAAAATAAAGCAACTTTTTCAAGACACTTGAAAAAAAAGATTATTGGTGGGAAATGAATTAACTATGTGAGGTTAGGAATTGGCAAAGCAGTTGTGTTGTTTAATGCACATCAAAATATAAACACTATACGAGTATGGTGTGTGTGTGTGTGTGTGTGTGTGTGTGTGTGTGTGTGTGTGTATTTTATTAAGTAACCCAGAACACTGAGTAGATAGCAGAAATCTGCTGCTAGGACTCATCTAAAGTATTGTAATGCTACAGAGATGTTGTGCAGAAGGCAAGTAGAGGCCAGTAGCAGTTCTGATCCGGCTCATGCCATTATCCTGCTCCCACTTGTGAATCTTTCTGCTGCCTCAGATATAGTAATTGTAGAAGTATCACTTAGGGCTGAGTACCCCACAATCAATTGTTTTCTCTGCCTTTTCAATCACTGTAGCTTGTGCAATTTTCTCTATCTGCTGTAGAGCAAGACCTCTTTGACGAGGTGTTCAGACTACACTTACGGGTGAGTATAACACTATGTATTTAAAATGCAATTCTACAATATACTTGTTTAGAGAAGTGACAGGAGTGAGTTCTGCTCCGTTGTCAATGGGCCACACCAGTCGAGCTTGTAGACTAGGTTAACAGTGTATCATACACGAGCCCCGCCCTTTTGAGTGGGCCCTGAGTCCAATACGATGTCTGTTGGTCATGACTGGAGTGGAATTGCCACTGTTGCATCTTTCTTACCACGCTCACACTGGTCACTGGTGATTCATAGCCGACAGATGGCTAAGACTGTCAATTGCTTTTCCTTCTCGTACCTTCCTTCACGCCAAGCTCTAGTTCTCAGGGAAGGAGGTTCTATTCCTCACTTTGACTTATTCTTAGCTTGTTTTCTTACAGCTTTGAATGTACAAAAATCTGTTTTTCTCTTTCAGTGTGTGTGTGTGTGTGTGTGTGTGTGTGTGTGTGTGTGTGTGTGTGTGTGCAGACATGTGCTTGTGCAGTTGTGAATGTGTGAACTTTCTAATACAGGCAAATTTTTTTAAATCTATCTTCCTGTCTGCTGGTACAAACTGTCTATTTTATATCAGTTTACAATTAAGTCTAGAACTCCCCAGATATTTTCATCTTGGGATTGATGATGGGTTTTTTTTCCCAATAGCTACTTGGTAATATCATTAAATTTATTTTCAGGTGTATTCTGTGGCCCAGATCATCTTCTATGTTAATAAAAGTCTCTATTCGCACTTGGATATGATATCAAAGCTACAATGCTGCATGGTTAAAGTGAGAATCAAGTCAAGGTGTTTGACAATTGTATACACAGGCCATCACTTTCAAATAAATTCACCACAAATTAATTGGTCTATCTTTTTTATCAGGTAGTGAGAGTTTTGTAAAATCTTCAGTGCACTTTAGCTTCACCTTTTATGAAATAAAGTTTAGAATATGTAAAAGCATACACATTTGAACCTGAATTTCTAAATATTCATAGAGTGCCCTATTTAATGAGGTTATGAATTACGTTTCTCTTCCTTTAGGACTAGATGGGTCTTATCTAAAAGAATATTAAAATCCATAATATAGGGTTGCCCTCCTCCTCAGCTTTTTCCTGACTCATAGGAGGACCAGCAGACTCAATTAACCTGTACCCGGAGATCTCTCAGACACTGGATCACCAACCAAGCAGCGTACAGGAGCTGAGCTGAGGCCTCCAACTCCCTTGTAACTTCAGTCAGAGAAGATGTACCTAATCCTCAAGACACTGGAGGCCCTAGGAAATTTAGAGGACTGGTAGGCTGAGTGGGATGGGGACATCCTTGTGGAGACTGGGGATGGCAGGGAGGTGGCATGGAATGTGGAACAGTCAGGGGTGGACCAGGATGGGAATAAAATCTGAAGTGTAAAAATTAAAAAAATTAAAAATCCCTAATATACTATATTATGAATTATATATAATTTAGCTTTAGGCTTATGATACTTTAAGTACCAGAGATTCTAGATCAGTGATGCCTTCCCAGTTTGCTCTTAGTGTTTTAATGAATTTATTAAGAAAATAAAAAAACTAACTTTATTCTATTGATATACCTGTTGTTTAATTTGATCTAATTGAGTGGGGAGATTATAATTAATGGGAATTTTTTTGTAACTTTAGTTTTACAGAATAGCAATATAAAAGTACTATAGAGTGTATAGTTTATTCATTACAGCATCCAAGAAGTTGAGTGAAAATGTGATTTATGGGCTCATTCAGTTATGGTTCAAAATATTCAATTGAAATACTAATACGCTTCATAAAATATTTTCTACTGCATATGAAAGGATTAAAGAATATTGCTAGAAATATTATTTTGAGGTGTTCTACATTCCCAAATATTCAACCCTTATAAAAGTAAAACTCTTCAGTTAACGTAGTTACATAACTAGATAACATTAGGCTATTTTAATTTCACTTAATTGCTATTATTGACTAGTTTTTGTGCTCTCTGTAACTAATATAATTAATCGATAATTTACAAATATGGTAAATTAAAATATTTGTAATTGGCCATAGGCAATATAAAAAATTCAGAGTAACTAAATGTAGATTCTTAAAAATATGATGCAAAGAAAAGCCAATATGATTTTGGAAGGAAAATGCAGGAGCAGTGGATTTAGGGCAGAGAGGAAATGGACGAATCACTGGGAGGAGAGAAGGAAGGGAGGCTATAGTCAGGATGTGTTAGATGACAGAAGACTGAATGGAAACAAAAAGTTAGAAATACTTTGACACAACATAAAAGACAAATTACTAGTTTCTAAATGAATGGATGTTAGCCATCTCAAAATGATCATTTGCATTTTTATTGTTTCTGTATTAACTTAACCATTAAACATTCCTCTTTTGTTTAAAATAGATTCCTTTTCATACAGTGTATTCTGATTGTGGTTTTGAGTCATTCTCTAACACCCAGTACCTCCCTTCCTCCACCCCCATCCATAGCCACACCCTTTGTTTCCCTCCTTAGTAAACACGCATCTAAAGACATCAGAAAGTGGCCTGGAAGTTCCTTGCTATTAACGAAGTCCTGTTAATGATTTTGTTTTCAGTGGACCTATTCAATATTCATGATGTGCTACATGTACTGAGAATAGTTTTTACAAATTCCATTTAATGGTAAGAAGCATGTACTTGGTGATTTGAAACTCATTCTTAACAAACTTAAGAAATGTATTCAGATTTATGTTATGTCATAGGTTTTCACTATTCACAAGTATCGGCTTTAGGTGATGTCAAAACATAAAATGTGTGGAATATGGCTATCCAGAACATAGGTTTTGACCAACATATCTAAGAGTGAAATTTGTGCACTCAGTAAGGAATATTTTGCTTTTCATGCAAATAAAGCCAACTCTGAAAATATGTTCACTTATATAAAGAGACTTTGACAGCAAAAGGCCTTCTATCTAGGTGGATGAGAATTAGCATATTCAGACTGGCACATCAGCCACAGACGTCAGCGATTTTAATTATCCAAGGATTCTAGATAATTGGCTGGTTTTGTTTTTAAACATTCTTTTGCTTTACTATATTGAGGAAATCAAGAACTAACTGCTTTGTTGAAATGCACTTTACATAATTGAGCAATATTAATTAGAAAATAATAGTAAATACTTAAAAATTGTACTTCTGTCCTTTACCACTGGTAAGATACTTGCATCCCAAGCATTGAAACCTGACTTTAGATCCCCAGTAATTATTTAGAGATCCAAGCATGACAAAATGTGTTTTTATTTTTTAGTTTATATAATTTTCATTTTATTGGGGGGTTATAATTTAATTATGGCATCTTCCCTTCAAACCTTCCTATATATGCCATACTACTCTCCTCAAATCTATGCCTTTTTTCCAAAAATTATTACTACCCTTAGATATGATTTGTATGTACATATATCACTAAATATCTGTTCATTTCATATAATACAACACTCATTATGAATGTTCTCAGGACTAGAAAGATCACCTACCCATTCCTAGGTCTTCTTGCCCGCTTAACTTTGTTTATACAGGGTTGAGGCTTCCTGGAATATTCCCAGTTCCCTTTGACTCGTCTGTTAATGCTATTCTCATTTTACTTAAATTTGAGTAATCATTAGCTGAGACTTTCTGGGTGCAACTTCTGATATTACTAGAAGACACAATCTCATAGCAAATTCTTTGTTCCTCTGGTTCATAGAAACCATTTTGATCCCTCTTCTGTGATGTTTCCTGATCCTTAGCAGTGAAAGTGTTTTGTGGCTTAATCTGTTGGGTCTAGACTCCAGAATTTAGGATTTTGACAGGATTTGGTTGTCTGTAGTACTCTGTCTCCATCTATTGCAAAGAAAAGTATCCTTGATGAACACTGAGAACCATTCTTATCTGTGGGTATAAGAACAAATGTTTATAAAGAATTTTTAGGAATTATGGTAGCTTAGTAAATTAGTGATTGTAAATTTTCCTGAAATAATCCTGACTTCACTAACACTGTACACTTAGCTAACTTTCTAATACCATGGCTGTTTCCCTCTTGTTGAGCAGGTCTTAGGTCCAAATAGAGACCTGTTGGTTACTACCAAAGGTATGTGATCCACACTATACCTGTAGGATTATTTTTCATACTCGTCACTGCTGTGGTTCATAGGCATGATAGTTAGACTGCTTTCTTCCTTCAGAAACTTGCATAGTACGTAATTCCACATCACTGAAGAAAAGATCTGCTTCAGAAATAGGACTGAGGCACCTAGAACTCAAACTGAACTGATGCTCCCATTGCAGGAAACCTCCTTTCATGGTACCAGAAAGCATGCTATTTTAACCCAACCCTGTGGGGGCAGAGACACAGGATCCCTGATACTTGATGTACAACCAGTAAGTTGTAAGCCAGTTGTGGAACTTAAGGGCAAGTGAGGGTTTTGTCTCAGGAAAGAAAGTAGAGAACAATTGAAGAAGTCTTTCTTATCAATGTCCACTGTTCATTTGCATTAATACATGTCACATACATTCATCTGCACATGCCCACGCATACACATCTACATAAAACATACAGAATTAGCATTGTGATTCAATATCCTTAAGAAATGATATAAAATAAGCTTTCGTGTATGTATTACTATTTTGAGAACTATCTATGTACTTACAGTTAACAAGAACTATGTGTTTTTAATGTTTAACTGTGTTAATTTTTCTAACTCCTTTCCTGCATTTCTGGAATGTGTTGGGAAGGATGTCGTTTGAGTGTACAATTTGACATGGTTGGATGCTTATACTTGCTTTCTTGACCAGAGCTTTAGAGAAACAGAGAGTAGTCAGTCAGTCTGCACACTGCCCTCAAACAAAAGAAAAATTGAATAGACATCCTTAGTGTTAAGGTGTACAGATTTATAGAATCAATAAAGACACCAATTTCCTGATCAGGTTTAGAATCCACAAGTGTAAATTTGAAATTTCAGTTTTTTATAAAAAATAGGGGTGAAAAAGTGCTTAATATTGATTGATTGATTGATTGATTGATTGATTGATTTTTACCTGGGGAATTTTTTTTCTTCAATAAAACAAAAGCTTAGAGTCTAGCACAGAAAATGTTACCAGATAACAGAGCTAAGTGTCATTAACATATATATCTTCATAATTGACCCTCAAAGCATGCATAGCATATTCTGCTGAAAATACATTGTATGTACTCTTAGGTTTGAGTTTGATTGCCGATTCAGAGAAAATAATTCTTAAATATAATGAAAGAGACATTTATGAATCAGAAAACCTGCTTTAAAGATAGATAATTAATAAGAAACTTTCTTTCTCCATTCTCTTTGAGGGATTTTCTCTGACTAAAGTTAGTCTTTTCCCAATGATGAATGACAATCGTACTGGCTTATTACCTCATTTTTTTTCAAAATTCAGTATTAGTGGATATCAAATTGTAATTGACATCTCAATACATCCTGGAATTCAAATTCATCGTTTCTTCCCATAATCTCAATACTACCTATAATATCAACTTTCTTTTTGGGGTGAAGAAAAAGGATCATAGAATAGTTTTCTTTTAAAAATATTGTTGTCAAAATGTGTATTTCTAAGGGTACATTCAAACATTTCTTATGTAGTTGATGTTATTAACACATTTTAATGATTTTCTATGAACTTTTGCATTTTGCTTTGATAGCTTACTTTGATAGTCACATTTTTCACATCTAGAAATATGAGTTGGATCTAATAAAGTATTATCTGTAAGTGAGAAACCGTCATTAAACTAAGGCCTTTCTGGGAAATGAATATTAGTGAAATACTCACAAATTACATTCGACAGGATGGAAAAACAGTAGATAACTGTTTATTGCTCATAAAGCTGAAACAAATTGCAGTTCTCCAATCTAAAGAACTCTGGGGAACTATGGGATCAGTTTCAGAGTTGAGATCAATTCCTGTTACAAAGCAGACAGTTGCGACAAGAAGCACCACATATGTGAGACACATGGCAAAGCATATTAAACACATTTCATGTCAAACTGAACATCAGAGCATCAATGCAGGCAGAGTGCCTTGAAAATAATGAATGTGAGAATTCTCTCACCAAGAACTCAACGCTTGCAACATCAGAGGCTTCAAAATGGAGATAAATGCAATGGGTGCAGTGGGAATCGATGAGACCAAAAATAAAGAAAAGTAGACAGTATCAAACGATGCAGTCTGTTGTAGAGATGCGTTCAATAAATGAAAAACATGTACACAGGCAGTCAAAAATATCTTTTATTAAACATGTAGGGACTTTTTATCATTATCAGTTTTTGCTTTACAAAATTATCCTATATATTTCTGAAATTATTTTTGTTATGAAACATTTGAATTATTCATTTTAGGTTGACGAGGATTTTTGATGTGTAAAATATTTCACTAAGAGAGAAACTAAATTATGGAAAGTTGACAACGAGACTTATATTTTACCTTCTAGGGATATTTGGTGTTGATTTATATCAAAATTTGCTTAATTTCGACGTCATCATTATTAATAAGTGACATTATATAGTAATACTTACCATGCATGTGGTCAAAATGTGTCTGAGTATGTGAATACACAAGATACTGTTATTATACCAGAAAGATTTATGAAAGTTAGTAGTAAGGCCTTTTAAAAATATTGTCTATTTCAATGGCATATCTCAAATAATCTCTGTTTGCATGATTGTACAGTTGTGTTTTGGTGAGTAAGGTCAATGTATCCAAGAATGACATGACAGAAAATATATTTCATTACAAAGAACATCTTAACACTAAACATCTGCTTGTTGTTTCTTTGTTCATTTTAAGCACTTTGCCATTTTCCAGAGTGCAGATACTGAACTGTAATCTCTTGAATCATACCTGGAAACATCATTCTACAGAGTTCCCTCGTGAAGCTGAGCCAAGAGAATAATGAAACCCCCTTAGTTCTTAAATTTCCGCGAAGTAATTTATGGTAGTGTGGGGTATCTAAAGAAATCGTCAAAGTCCTGCATAATAAGTGGTACCAGTGATTCACAGAGTTTTATATAGAATTAATACAGACAGAAAAAAAAAACAAAGACTCAGAAGCACTCATCAGCAGGATGAAGTTTTGGACTTTGTGAGAAATGATAATTTTAATTTTGTAATTAGGTTGATGATATGATATGAAAATTCTCCCCTATCCTGATATGTATGATAGAAACTTTATTATGCATTTGAATCTTTTATTCTAGTATACCTCCTTGCTATTCATGCTTATTGATGCCTTCATGTGCTTTCTATGAATACCTTCAAGTGACGAGAGTCTTCCCTAATTTATTTTCCTGTCCAAATTCAAGTTTGGTGCACAGCCATGATTTTAGAGACAAAATTCCTCAAATGATTGCATACAATTCGGTTTGCTGCAGCTTGGAGACTTTCCTTCCCCCTGTGCTTTGTGCCTTGTATCTTATGGATCTTGCACACATATATTTTAGTCTTAGAATCATTTCAGCATCTGCAGTGGGAACACACCCTGTCTTTAAGAAAATGAAGATTTCTTACAGTTATTTTAGGCATAGAATATGAATCATCATGCCCTTAATTGCTTTCCTAATACTACTTTCTACTAACATTAGAGAATAGTTGAATCTCCTCAAATGCATGAAACACAAGAGAATTTATTAAAGTGCTCGACTAGTTAATTAATTTAAACATTGACAGCAATAAAACACAAAGCAATGATTTTGTATAATGTATTCATTCTAAAATAAGCAGAGTGAAAGATATCATCAAAATTAAACTCATACATATATGTATATATATGTATATATGTATATACATATATGCTTTGCTTTCTCTATAGATAGTTTTACAAACAGGTAATTTTTGATTGGAATATCAGACATAACTCAATCTCAGAGAAATCCATTCTCCTATTAAGTCACAATTAGTTAATGTTATTATTCTATATTTAATTTTGCAGGATGATTTTGAAATATTTAGAAAATGTAGACTCACAAGTTTGATGTGCTACGCTGTTTAGTAGAAATGATCTAGTGATCTGAGTTCTATGGTTGAAGAATAGTAAACAACTGGCTATTCGCCTTATGGGCTTTTGATAGTTGTTTAATCTATATAAACAAAGTTTTGTTTTTTCTTCTCTGGTAATAATTATGGGGAATCAGATGCTTAGCAGTCTGTACAGGCCTTTATTTCAAAGCTACATATCATGTGGGCCTTTGGAAGGTTATCCTCTAGAAATACAATTCCCTGCATTTCTTTAAAACTGAAGCAAAAGAATGAAATGAAGAGAGCATACAATACAAGAAATATAAATTTCCTTTACCAAGAGAGTACACATCTATTTGTACAGCCCTTGCACTTAAGATCAGGTCCAAAGATTTGACTCTCTAATCAACGGAAACAGGAGGGCTTCACTGATGGTTTCCTGAAATGTGATACAAATAATTTGTGCCAGTGAATAGACATCGAAGCAAGACTCTGAGAACCGGCAGTGCCACTGAAGTTAAGCATAGAGGAAATTCAATAAAAATGCATTCTGACAAGAAATTACTTTTTATGGTACTTTAAGTTAGGAATAACATTGAAAGGAATGCAGAACTAATTAAGTATCACATTTTGGCTTTTTCCCTTCCCGCCCTGTTAGGAAGAGTATAGTTGAGTGGGTAGATCGAATAAATACAGACAAATGTTTAGAAGTGGTAATAGGGGAAAAGTCTACAATAAAACAACTTCTTAAAAACCAAAACCTAAAGAAGGAGGAGGAGGTAAGTGAGGATAACGAGAAGGAGGATAATGAGGAGGAAGAAAAGGAGAAGGACAAGGAAAAGGAGACGAAGGAAGAGGGGAAGAAGAAGGAGAAGGGAAAGTAGGAGGAGGAGGAGGAGGAGGAGGAGGAGGAGGAGGAGGAGGGAAAGGAGGAGGAGGAGGAGGGAAAGGAGGAGGAGGAGGAGAGAAAGGAGGAGGAGGAGAAGGAGAAGGAGGAGGAGAAGGAGAAGGAGAAGAAGAAGAAGAAGAAGAGGAAGAAGAAGAAGAAGAAGAAGAAGAAGAAGAAGAAGAAGAAGAAGAAGAAGAAGAGAAACCATTATGATAATGTAATTCAATTTTAAACTCCAGATCCAAAAAAATAATACCTGAAAAGCAATTATTAGGCATCATGTAATGACTGGCCACATATTCATATTACAAAAACTGCAGTTGTTTGTGCTCTAGCCATTGGATAGCTTAATTGCAACTGAAGAATTCTGCTCATTTCTCTATATCAGAGTTGTTAAAATACTTTATAAACTATTCTCACTGGTAGCTCTCACATCATAACTAAAAAAGGATGATATAAGGCTGGTAATATTTAATAGTAGAATCCTTACAATATTAGGTAATGAATCAACTAAATATGAGGCTACTATTTGAAGATCAAAATCTCTCATTAAACTTTGTGAATACCATTGTTGTTCATTAAATAATTTATAGATTGGAATTTTAATTAAAAGCAATAAAAAACTTTTTAATGAGATATACCATATAAAATGACTGTGACTTTTGAAACAAAATTACATGACTTGAAACTAATCTGCGAAGAAACTGGGATGATTTTTATGAAAAGAAATACTCATTTTTCTTTCTTTTTTTGAGTTTTTTAATTTGATATATTTATTTACATTTCAAATGTTATCCCATTTTCACGTTTCCCTATGGAAATCCTGTATCCCATCCTCCCTCCCACTGCTTCTATGAGGATGCTTCCCTACCCACCCACCCTTTTCTGTCTTCCCACCCTGGCATTCCCCTATACTGGGGCATCGAGCCTTCACAGGACCAAGGGCCTCTCCTCCCATTGATGTCTGACAAGGCCATCCTCTGCTACATATGTGTCTGGAGCCATGGGTACCACCATGTGTACTCTTTGGTTGGTGGTTTAGTCCCTGGGAGCTCTGGGGGATCTGGTTGGTTGATAATGTTGTTCTTCCTATGGGTCGCAAACCCCTTCAGCTCCTTTAATCCTTTCTCTAACTCCGCCATTGGGGACCCTGTGTTCAATCCAATGGTTGGTTGCAAGCATCTCCAAAAATTTGTCAGGCTTTGGCAGAGCCTCTCATTTTTCTATAACATCCTCCAAAAGTTAAAAAGCAAGTAACCAAATCTGAGGATCTTACCACATCTCCTCTATTCTATTTACCTCCTCCTTGCCTTCTGATCCCTGGAGCTCTGTAGAATGAAGTACATTGTAAATCCCAAGTATTACTTTTGAATGTGATGACCTGCAGAGCTGTCATGGAAGCTGTTTCCAAAAGGGCAAGGCCATCATAAAGGAAGCAAACTTGAAAGGAGCTATCAAGTTCACGTGCAAGCTCTCCCTTTACCTTACCGTCACACAGAGGGGGGCTGTTAAACTTTGACAAACATAATAGTTTATAGGCAGCGGACATTTTAGATTCAGAAAATGCTATTTCTAAGCCTCAGAATACATTCAAAAGTGAAGACGTGATATTCCCATTGTGCCACCCGGGTAAACAGCTTCCTCAGGAAATGGGAAGTGGATCTTCTTTTGTCTTTTTGTCAGTTTACCTGTCACAGTGGTATTTGGGTAACCTACAGAGCTTCGGTTGAATGTCCTGAGCGCCTTTCTTTGATGCTCATCTTTGAACCCGAAAAGATGTCTTTCTACTTTTCTTGGAAAGTAAATATTTCTTGGTGCTCCAAAATTTTCATTAGAAGACCCTCTTAGCCCTCCCCTGTGGTCACGGATTCATAAAAGACTGTCTAGCAGAGTTTGTCAGCCTCCATTCAAAGGTTACATTGAAGAGTCTTTCAGCAGTGGTTTTTGTCATCAGATAACATTGATTCGTCCCTCTTGCATCCCCGCCTATGGCATGGCCTTAAAGCGTTAACCACAGCATAGGTAGATTCTATTTCTCTGAATGAGCACACAACTTGAGCACTCCAACAGACAGATTGTACTGTTCATAGAACAGCTGCCTTGGAAACCTTGAGAGGAAGAGGTCTGAATAGAAATTTAGAAAGGATAGAAAATCGTGTGTGTGAATACCTTAAATCAGGTTGGTGATGTTCATTTGATATTTTCTTTAATATTTTATTAATTAATTTATTAATTTACATTTCAAATGTTATCTCCATCCTTGATGCCCCTTCACAAACATCCCATCCTTCCTTCCCCCCTCCCCTTTGCCTCTCTGAGGGTGATCTTCCACCCACTCACCCACTCCCACCTCATCACTCTAGCATCTCCCTACGCTGGGGCATCAATCCTCCACAGGACAAATGGCCTCCTCTCCCATTGATGTCAGTTAAGGCTGTCCTTTGCTACGTTTGAAAATTTATAAATTTATAATCTCACACACAGTAGTTCATGGCTGACAGAAGTTTCATTCTTCAGTGCCAAGGAAAAGGTTGAGCTAGCATTTGTATTTTTCATGTCTGACACAGACAGACGTAGAAGATGCGAATTGGGGTGACGTCATCCGTGAAAGTCTGAGGGAGTATGAAAAGGTTATAAAGACCAAGCAAATTTGCTTTTAAGGCATGAGTACAGGAAGCAAATACAAGAATAAAACAGAGGGGGTTGGGGATTTAGCTCAGCGGTAGAGCGCTTGCCTAGCACGTGCAAGGCCCTGGGTTCGGTCCCCAGCTCCGGAAAAAAAAAAAAAAAAAGAATAAAACAGAGAACAAATACAAAACGTAAAATGCTAACTTTTTTTATAAAACACACAATTATTCACAGTGCCTGTGAATTTTCAATAGAATATTATGAATACAGTAACATTATAGAAAGTAGAGATCTCTGAATGTGATTGCAGGAGTGATGTCTGATCTCTGTATGAGAGCTATTTTAGTGTACCATGTTTCACTGTATTATTAATATTTTAGTATTTTTACATGAATGTCTATGTTTCATTTAAATATCTTGTATCTGTGCCCAAATAGGGCATCAGATCTGCTGACACTGAAGTTCCAGTCAGTTTTGAGTCACCTTTTGAATACTAGAAATCAAACCCAGGTCCTCTAGAGAAGCATCCAGTGCCCTAAATCACTGAATTATCTCTCTATATCTCCACCTTACATTTTGAAACAGAGTCCATGAGAGAACCTGTAGTTTGTTGATTCTTCTAGGCTGGCTAGAGGGTAAGCACCAGATATCTTCATCTGTACAGCACAACACATTTTTTATGTGTTCAGACAGTTCCACTCCTCATCTTGTAGCAAGCTGCCAAATGAGGCATCTTCCTAACCCCAAAACGTACATAATTTTTGAGTTTTCATTTTGAAAGTTAAAATCAAGAGAGAGACATTAAGTCTTGACAAGTAGAGAACACTCGATATTTTTCTGCATTTTCAGAAGAGAACAAGCATTTTTCTAATATTATCTCAAAGTCAAGAGTTCCGGGAACTTTCCAGACTTTAATCTAGGATGCTGCACCCTCACCTGCTTCACTTTAGAAAACATCGTAGAGAATATACACAGGGAGACAGACAGAGCTACTTCAATCAGGTCCTTTACTTTTAGTGTATTTAAGTTTATAGTTAGGACATAAATCCTGCCCATCTCCCCTGTATGCCTCTGACTAGATTCTGCTTTGTATTATTTCAAAGACTTTTTATGCCCTATGAATTTACATTTTACAGATGTTAGGATTTATGGTAGCTTTTCCTTTTGACAGTAGCCTATAAGATGCGATATGTCAACTATTGATTTTATGATCGCATATGTTTATCAGGTGAATTTTTCTCCACAAGACAAACCATATACCCAGTGTGAGATCAAGGTCACCAACCTTATCTGTATCTTTGAAGATCAAACCTTATCTATCTTCAGAAATTAAGGACAAAAAATATGATAAATATACCACTATTTTTCTTCTGATTTTGAGACTAGCGATAATGGGATCATAAGGCTGCGTGAAAAAGGATAGGCATACTTACCTGGGAGGAGAGAAAAATTTGAATCTGGAAGACAAGACTAGACTTGTCTACATGCATACATGAAACTTCACCTGGAACTGCAGGCTGTCACGAGACTTTGATTTATTTCCTATGAGCTGTACTTCTGTGTAGAAGCTCTGGCAGCCTATGTCTTCTGATATTAAGTTCACGCTATTGTTTTCTGTAGAGCCATAGTTCATAACATTGACTGTGGACTCATCAGCTCTTTTAATTGACATTTTTGTTTTAAAATACCTAGCTTAGTTGTCATATGTAGAAAATAATTCATGAGATTTGAAAAAAATGTGTTTTTGTTAACAACAAATGCAAAATATCTTGCACTTTAAGTGGAAAGCGAGATTGTATGATATATCTAGAAGTTATTATTTAAAAATTATATGAAAAATTCATTGTTATGTAGTTTTAAAAATTAGTAAATTTAATACTTCTATTTTTAAAATTTTCATCATAATATTTTTTACTCTAAAATTTAATAACGATTTTTGGTTTTTGTTTTTTATTCAATTAATATTTTTATTTATTTATATTCTATTGTCTCCTCTCTGTATCCCCACCCACAGTTCCTTATCCCATACCCCCCCGTTGTCTCTGAGAAGGTGCTCCCTCTTTGGCCCTCTTGCCCAGGATCCCCCTTTCCTGGGGCACCAAATCCCTCAGGATTAGGCACATCTTGCACTGAGGTCAGTCCTATGCTATATATGTGCTGGGGATCTCAGTCGGTGTAGCTGCCTGGTTGGTGACTCAGTCTCTGGGAGTTAAGACAATTCTTCCTTCTATGGGGTCAGCCTCCCCTTCAACTCCTTCAGTCCTTCCCCTAATCCCTCTATATTCTTCCTACGGAGTCCCAACTTCAGTCCAATGGTTGGGTCTAAGTATCTGCATCTGTCTCAGTCAACTGCTGGTAGGGCTTCCCAGAAGACAGCCACACCAGGCTCCAGTCTTTAAGCAGGCCATAGGATCTATAACTGTGTCAGACCTTGGAGCCTCCACACTAAATGGATCCCAACTTGGGCTGGTTACTGGACAGACTTTCCTTCAATTTCTCCTCCATTTTCCCCCGGGAAATCCTTCTCTGAACAATTCTGGGTGAGAAACTTTTTTTTTCTTTTTCTTTTTTTCGGAGCTGGGACTGTGGTTTGGTAACAGCTTCCCTCCACTTGGGGCTCTGTTTACTGGAGTGGACTCTTCATGTTCTCCCTCACTAGCGTTGGGCATGTTGGCTAAGCTATACCCCAACATTGAGTCCTGGTAGTCTCTCACATCCCAAGTCTCTAGGCATTGCTGGAGGGGTCCCCCTAGTTCCCACCTCCAGAAGCTGCATATTTCCATTCATTCTCCTAGCCCTCTGATTTCTCTTCTGTTTTCCCCAAACCCCACACCTGACCCTGTTCTCCTTTTCTCTTCCTCCTCCCCTCTTCCATCCAGGTCCTCCCCTCCCTCTGCCTCACCTGGTTATTTTGTTCTGTATGGTGTAAGGAGGAATCTCAGGGTCGTTTTAATTTCCATTTCCCTGATGACTAAGGATGTTGAACATTTCTTTAAGAGCTTCTTGGCCATTCAAGATTCCTCTATTGAAAATTCTCTGTTCAGTTCTGTATTCCATTTTTAATTTGGTTATTTTGGATTTTTGAAGGTTAACATCTTGAGTTCTTTATAGATTTTGGATATTAGGTCTCTATCCAAAGTAAGGTTAGTAAGGATTTTTTTCCCCAGTCTGTAAGGTGCCTATTTGTCACCAGGTGGTGCAGCAGACATCATTACTATAAAGACAAAGCAAAGGTTTTCCTTCTTTCAAATGTATTTTCATTTAATGGGACAGACATAACAAAAATACTGTGCTTTGGTGTCAACAGAAAAGTATGGGATATAGTCTTAGCTCAATAGGGAAAAGAACAAGACAATAATAGCGACAACAACAAAACCTACCACCATTACCACTGCCACGCCACCACCGCAACCACTACCACCACCAACAGAAACAATATCTGATTTATATTTGGGAGATGAAAGGAATGAGGGCCTACGAGTGCTGACTTGGAGGAGACTGTCTTGTAAACGTGAGAACTGGAGGAGATGACTAGCCTAAGAAAGAAAAGGAAAATATGATTTCAAATAAGGAGATCATGTCTGTCTGTGCCTAGTAAGTCTGATCTGTTAAAGATTCACATCAACTTTGAAGTATGACTTCACTGTCCATAGGAGATAGTTTGGGGATGCTTGGCTTATACAAGACAGTCACTATCATTTTGAAATGATAGAACAAATGGATACGTTGTATTGAACAGAATTAAAAATTATTCTCATGAATATGCAAGGAATATTAATCCCTGGACATACAGGGAGACTGACTAGAAAACAACGGTCTGAAATAAAGGGATTAGATTATTTCTTGTGATGATTAGAATACTAGAAAACTCTGTTCTGAAAGCTTTTATGCTAACAGTTTCATAAGAAATGAAACTGAAGGCTGGTGGGATGGTTCAGTGGTTAAGAGCACTGACTGCTCTTCCAGAGGTCCTGAGTTCAATTCCCAGGAACCATGCCATAGCTTACTACCATGTATAAGGGCATCTGAGGCCTCTTCAGGCCTCCAGGGGTACATGCAGCAGAGCCCTCACACCTTAAATAAATTAAATTTAAAAAGAATAATAAAAAGAAATAAAATTGAAACTTAGTATCACATTATCCCGTTATGGCTTTTATCACAAAGCACTATGCAGTGGACAGCTCATTAAAAAGAAACTCAGATCTAGTAACTGGGTATCCCAAACTGGGTTAAAATACTGTTAATTTTATACTTAGGTTTGACCTTGCCCTTGTTTGCCTTTTGTTTTTATGACCCAGGGAGTACATGTACTGAGTATTTTGTCTCCATAGTAGTGCTATTGGAAAGAAGTGATTTCAAAAAGATAAACACTGTGAGAAGACATTGAGGTCATCAGTGATGTGTTCTTCAAACATAAAGGTGGTTGGTAGTTCTTGGGGAGAATAGTTACAAAAAGAATACGTCTTTCTAACCTTGTTTCTTGACTTGCAGTGTGATTCTTCCTCTCACAGACTCACGGCCATCCTCCTACTCTGTGTCGCCAGGTCTTACAACTGGCAAAACTGTAAATAAAATGGTGGATACAATTAACAAGTATCAGATATTTTGTTATGCTAATTAAAAATCGATTGATACAGGTTCCCTTATTAAAATGAAGGAAATTGATCTAGTGGTTTCTTGAATCTAATCTGAGTAGTTGGTCTTGAATTAACTGTAGTATGAAATAAGGTATGGCCATCAGTGAGGTCAAGTTTGTCATTTCCACCAAAACAAAACAAAACAAAACAAAACAAAAACACCATATTGTTGTTCTAATTAGTCTCCATTTGCAGTGACTGGAACTGAATGGACGTAGTCTCATGTTTCAGAAGAACCAGGAAGCTCAATCAGAAGAGAATTCTTCCTCAGGCTAATACTGAGGTTGATTATCATTGGAATGCCTATTAAACATTATACTATACAGAGTGCAAAAGAAATGTAATCATATATATATATATATATATATATATATATATATATATATATATCTCAAACTACTATATCAATGACTTAATGGCAAAATATTTGCCTTAGCAAATCAAATACTATTCAAGACATGTGAAAAAACAGTAAATGCATGCAAGTTTTATAAAAATTCTGAGAATATTCTTTTTTAACGCAGGAGGAATGAGGACTAGAGACAGAGAGAGAGGAATAGAGAAAGAGAGGTAACAGGACTTTTGTGGAGCACTGACTAGAAATTATAATCCTAATGCCAGTTTTTATTGTCTTTCTATTTGAACTTGTTCAGCAGACAGTCAATTTCAGAATTTCTAAAAGGGACTTAAGGGTGGTGGCATGTTTTGATGTTTTCTGTTTCCATGTCTTTTTATACACTCAAACCTTGTTGGATGACCCACATTATTATAACCTTCTATTGAGCAGAGAAGTGAATTTCAGATCTCATAAAGGAGGCATGCTGCCTCACATTATTCTAGATAAGATGGTGTGTGTGTGTGTGTGTGTGTGTGTGTGTGTGTGTGTGTGTGTGTGTGTGTGTGTGTGTGTTTTCCTAGAGACCTTAGGGCTGTGTCTGCATCTCAGCCAAACACAAACTCTGTAAGTAAATGGGCAGGCTATTCTGACACTCCGTCCTGTTTATAATACTCCATTTAATTGCTCAGCAGGTAGAAGCCAGTTCTATTGTACACATCTTCAAAGCACAATGGAATGAATACAGAGAATTACAATAATACCCGACATAATAGTCATCCCAGGACAGGCACTGCCATGTAAAAATATTAAGTAACTGAGCTATGATTATGTTAAGGTGGTAAGCCATTACATTGCTAGAAGCAATTACTGCATGCAATACATAAAATCTGTGGCTAGAAATGAAAAATGTAAGCTGAATACCTGAAGTGTATAAATATGTCTATGTGTGCAATAGGCACTGTATTTGTTCTTCAAAGAGCAATGAAACCAGAAGTGTTTAAATTATGAATCACACAAAAGGCATCACTTACCTACATGCATTATTTGAATTTTCAATAACAAATGCATTATACAAAGCGAGATAATGGGGAAAGTTTTCTAGGTGTGGGACGCAGAATGAGTTCTATTTTACAATAAAATTTCAAGGTAAATGAATATTGTTTTAATTAAAAGCAGTAACATCGTTAATAAAGTTCGCAAGACACTTGTTGCTTTCAAGTTAATTCATAACATGAAATGTAACTTTTTGTATTATGTTTGCCTCGATATAGCCTGTTATATTAAAATAATCATAAATTGACCATGCCAGAATTTATGCATTTTTCCTTTCCGTTTATAATAACAAATGGTTTGGCATGGGAGATAGTTCAGTCAGGAAAGTGCCTGCAAGCACCAGAATGAACATCCGAATTCCATTCTCAGAATCCTTGTAAATTAATGGGGCCCATTGGAGTACACTATTAGTCAAGCTGCTAAGGAGATGATCAGAAGTGGATATTGAGGACTTTTCTTCCTAGACACCATAATTTAATGAAAAGAGCCCTACCAATTTGAAACCCTCTCACAAAACAAAAAAACAAAACAGAACGAAACAAGGTAACCAAACCTTATTTGTAATAGCCGGGAGCTGGAAAAAAAACAGATGTCCCAGGACAGAAGAATGGATACAAAAAATGTGGCTCATTTACACAATGGAATACTACTCAGCTATTAAAAACAAGGACATCATGTATTCTGGAGGCAAATAGATGGAAATAGAAATACCATCCTGAGTGTGGTGACACAGACCCAAAACGACATGGTATGTACTTACTCATTAGTGGATATTAGCTAAAAAGTACAAAATACCTAGGACACAACCCTCGGTTCATAAGAAATGTAACAAGCAGAAAGGCCCACTATAACGATGCTTCAATCCCACTTAGGAGGGGGAAGAAAATAATCATGGGAGGCAGAGGTAGAGAGGGATCTTGAAGGAAGTGGGAGGGGAAAAGGAAAACAGGATCAGGTATGGGGAGAGGGGGTGGGGCATGGGAGAGAAGCCCAGAGGACTAGGAGAATGAATGGAAATAAATCAGCCTTGGGAGGCAGGCACTCAAGAAAGCACCAGAGACCAGGGAGGTGAGAGACTATCAGAACCTTAGCCAAAATGAGCAAAATTGGGGAGTGGAAACGTGAAGAGTCCACCCATAGTGGAGAGACAGGGCCTCAAGTGGAGGGACTGGATTACTACCCAGCTTCAAAATCTCTGACCCAGAATTGCTCCTGTCTAAAAATATGTCAGGGACAAAAATGGAGAAGAGACTCAAAGAAAGAAGGTCCAATGTCCAGCCTAACTTGGAATCCATCTCATGGAAAGGGGGCACCAAGGTCTGACACTATTACTGATGTCATGTTGTGCTTACAGACAGAATCCTAGTATGGCTGCCCTCTGAGAGGCCTTAACAGCAGCTGACTGAGACACATGTAGATACTTACACCCAAGCAATAGACTGAAGTCAGGGACCCCTATTATTGAATTTGGGGAAGCTTAAGGGTAGGGCAACCCCATATGAAGACCAGTACTTGCAACTAACTTAGGCCCCAGGGAGCTCCCCAAGACTGAGCCACCAACCAGGAGGCTGGTCTGAAGCATCTTGCACATATATAGCAGAGGTCTGTCTTGTTTGGTCTCAATGGGAGAAAATCCATTTAATCCTTGAGACTGTTCAGGCCCCAGAGGAGGGGGAAGTCTTCTGGGGAGTGAGCATTCTCTTGGTGGCAATGAAGAGGAGAAATGAGATGAGGAACTGTGGGACCAAGGACTGGGAGACAGGACAATGTAAATCTAAAACAAATTTAAAAATTGACAATGTCATGATCCTGAAGTTAACTTGAGTTGTTTCTGTACACCAGTGTTTTAACTTTTCACAGTGTAGTGTTCTACAAGCATGGTTATATTATCATCTCACCAACCAGGTTTTGAAGAACACTTGTTTAGAGTTTTAATATATTAAAAATAAAGCTGTGGCTTTAAAAAATACAAAATAAAACCAACAACAACAAAAATACAAAACAAAACAGCAACAATAAAAAACTAATACAGAGTGCTGAGGTTTAACGAAGTTTATTGTTCACTGCCACAAGCGTGTAAGCTAAAGTACACGCAAACCTGCATTACACACACACACACACACACACACACACACACACACACACACACACACACACACAAAGCATGCATGCATCCACTCACATAAACCCTCACACATACAGAGAGACGCCGGCACAGAAAAGACATACCCATACCAAGGGGTGGCAGGACAAAATGAGAGAGAGAGAGAGAGAGAGAGAGAGAGAGAGAGAGAGAGAGAGAGAGAGAGAGAGAGAGAGAGAGAGAGAGAGAGAAATGCTGTGTACTGACTTAAGCTTGTGCCTTGTTTAGTGTACAACCCAGGACCATCTACTCAGGACTGGCAACACTTACAGTGAGTTGAGTTCTCTGGGATGAATCAGTCAGAGAATCCTCCATAGTTTTAACTACAAACCAGACTGATGGATGCTTACCCTAAATTGAGCCTGGAACCTCCCTTGCGCAAAGGTGGCAAGCACTTAACCAGAGCAGTCAGTAGTCCTTCACACTTGTGGAATTCAATTTGTTTCCTCTGTAGTCTGACTTTCTGGAACTCACAGTTCACCAGCTTTGCAAAGCTTCTTATGTGACCACTGTCAAGACTTTGTTCACATGAACCAGGGGCTCTTGAACCTATGTTCACATAAGGCCTCCATTTTCCAATGGTCTCAGATTCTATAGTTTCCAAATTATCAAATACTTAAAAATGAAACACAGTTCAATGAGAAGGGAAATCCTAGAGTCATATGAAAATGGAACACCCAACTTCAAGGGAAGTTTCTCCTTTTAGTAAAACTAAACATCCACAAGGCACAGCTTGCTTACCCTCTTCCTCTAGGAGACTGCTGGTGAACGTCCAATGAGACAGTAGTTCATGACTTCCTCATTTATTCTAAATGGGCCCATGTAGCACTTTTCAAAAACAGTATTAAAATTATATTGCATGTTATTTCCTTCAAATTTACTTTGATCTCCTTCTTTTTCTTTTTCTTCTTCTTCTTCTTTTTCTTCTTCTTCTTTTCCTCTTCCTCCTCCTCCTCTTTTTTCTCCTGCTCCTCCTTCTTCTTTCTCCTTTTTCTTCTAATAATAATATTACTGAATTACAATGTAAAATAATATAATATTGCTTTATAATAAAAATTTGTAACAATATATTTATGAGTGCTTGTTCTAAAGGAACCATCCTTGAAATTCTTGCAGAAAACTAAAGTACTTGTGAAACTCTTGTTATATAATATAATATGTTTGTTACTTTATTTATTTTGAATTTTTCACAAACCACACACTTTCTTCTTCCTGTTCTTTACATTTTACTTTTAAAAGACATACATATTGTTGTTGTTTGTTTGTTTGTTTAGATACAGGGTCTTCAGGAACTTACTCTGTAGACCAAGATGGCCTAGAATGCACAGAGATCTGCTCTCCCAAGTTCTGGGATTAAAGATGTGTGCCATTATATTCAGCCAAGATACACACATTTTGAGCAGTTAATTCCTGAATCCCCACTAAGGACCTACGCTGTTACACATACCATCCTATGCCAAAGTTGAGAAGCTAACATTCTTAGCTTCATGTTCCATGCAGTGGGATTTTGCTATCTTCATGAACTCTGCCTGTGTGTGTGTGTGTGTGTGTGTGTGTGTGTGTGTGTGTGTGTATGTATTATACAAGAATGGTAATTCACTCTGAATACTTATATACTTTGGATTTGGAGGTATTGATCTATATACTGGGACATCATGCTTGGAGTTCCTTTAGGACAAACTTTTCACAAAACACCTGAAACCTACTCCTTCTAGTTGTTATTTCCTTCACGAACAAGGTAATGGACAAGAATTACCTTCCTTGAATCTAGTGTTATCATTTTAGGATGTTCTTTCTCTGACAACTTTGGTGGGGACGCAGAGAGAAAACATAGAGTTTTGGTTTTGTTTATTTTTAGAGAAATCAGGGCTATTCCAAATAGAGTAAATTTAAGAAATTACAAAATTGAAATTTTTGCTTTAGATAATTATCTTACATAACAGTAAAGAGACATACAGGATTGTGAAGAGACACTTCAACCTTTCCTGCTAAGCTTACTAAGATTTATTAACAGTGGATAACACTAAGTTGAGAACTTTTTCAACTCTTTTTATCTATGTGTTGTTTATTCCTTAATTTTGTGCAATTCTTCATAGAAACACATAAATCCTTATGAAATATGCATTTGCTAAAATAACAAATACATTATGACAGCTCATATCTAATTGTTTTTGCCATTCCCCTCACTGTGATTGTAAGACACTGTAAAGGTTCACTTTTAATTATTCTGTTTCTCTGAACTCTAGCAAGAGTCCTTATGCAAATGAAAATGGTCAAAACCACACTTATGGTGTCTTAATAGTTTGTGATAAAAAAATCAACCTCCCACCTTCTCATTGTTACTATTTTCCACAATAAATAATTTCTGGCATATTTAAAATATGATAAAATGCAAGAAGTCTAAATCTCTATAAATAAAATTTATTAGGTTTTAGTCTCTATAAGGAATGCTTTGACTCACATTTCATGGAAATTAATACACATTAAAGGTTGTCATAATAGTGAAATGTCATGTCTCAGTACAGTAAACAGCTGTCTAACCATCAATATCTATAAATCCCCTCTTCTTGCTGAAGTTCCTAGTTCTTCAGATATTCATGGCTATGATGATCTGATATACAATGAGATCACAATCTGTGTTCTCTGCTCGGGCCTGACTCCTATGATGTTCATGGACTTGACATTATACGCATGTGTTAACACTGAGTTTTAGTTTAATTTAATTTAGTTTTCAGTAGAAACGTACACAGTTTTTAGAAAAGATCAGATCCCATATGAGTAATTAATGAGAAATATTAGTATTTATACATGTGTTCACATTTAAATAAGAATTGAGAAATACTTATGTGCATACAATTGCAGACAGTTTAAAAAATTTGCGTGTGATTATTGATTTTTGTCCAGTCTTAGCTCCACTTATAAAATCATCAAAAGTTCCCTTTGTACTTATTACACTTTCTTCAGAGGGAAGTAGTGTTTGGAAACAGCAAAGGGCCCTGGTATAGTTGATCGCTCACAAGCAAAGAATTTCTAGCCTGAGGCAAATGAAGCAGACAAATACAATTTTTGTTTAATTTTCAGTTTAAATATGGGGTTTCAGAAATGGAGAACTGAAAGCCATGCTGGTTGACTCTCAGGAATGCTGCAGTGCACTTAAGATTAAGGTCAGTAGGTACACAAGCCGGATGTCCCTCCCTATTCCTGAGAAGCAGGATTAAGGAAGAACAGACAAGTCATTCATTAAGGCAAACTCTAGGACAGAAAGAAATAAACTTGGGAGTAGTCATGTTGGGAGGAAAATAGTAAAGATTAATTTTTTAGGTTGCTATTTTATCGTGAAAGTAAAAGAGTTGGTGGTTAGGATGAAACAATGAAAAAAAGTAGTATTTCACAGAGAAGACATTGGGTAGCTACTAAAAATCCAAATTATTATAAGACAATTCTAATATTTCATGACTCCATGTTTAATAATTGTAGCTTTATGTGACATACTGTATTATCTTCTTTTATACTTGAAAGAAAGAATGGTCCTGTCTCATTTCTTTACACTTTATGGAGTAACTGAAGTATTGTACTGGACTATTTTTTCTAATTTATTTCTGATATAAAAGACTCAGTTGTTTCATTGCTTTTCTCTTACAATTTATATATTGAATTGAGTTTATTCAAAATTAAAAACAATTAGAAATGACTTCTTACTTCTTAAGGAAAGTTTACAAATGGCTCCCAATGAACAATGGCATAGAATGATGGGACTAAGTATTCCTTTGACTATGTGACTAAAAAGAAGAATATTTAAAGTTAGTGGTGTTTAACATCAAATATTTCAGACTGTTCAAATGTCATTCCTTGTATTCTGTGAGACCCTAGTCTTGGTTGGTCTGTAACTTGCTATGTTAAATCTTGCCTCAAACATTAAAATCATGGTACTCTACTCTCTCCTTTACGTACAGGATAACAAGTATATATAAGGCACTACACCTGAGCCATCAATACTGTCCTACAAAATAACGGTAACAGGATTAGCATTTGACACTCATGAGTTGAGTTAGTAGCACTTGTATTAATAATTACTTAAACAGTAACATATAAAAAGCTTATAAATATATATCACATCAAAATATTGTGTGTCAGGCAGTGCTTAGATAGTGTTTCCTCTGTTCTTTCAGGAAATGATGATCTGGGCATCATTTCTTTTTCTGTACCTAAGTAACTGAAAGAGGTTAAATAATAATACCCTCTCCAGTCAGAAAAGCTGCACAGTATCTGATGTAGATATTCTGCAATTATCTGGGAACAGATCTTAGTAAAGGAAGAAAAATAATATATTATAGGTACACTGCCGTACAGATGGGATAAAACAGTGTGCTATTTCAAAGCAGAGTTTTACCATTTGAGCTCCATGACACAAGCAAATAGAACGACAGATTCACGGTTTCAGTGTGGTTCTTTCTTCAAGTCCTCCGTGTTCTTTTTAAAACATATTTTCCTATGCTGTGCAGCAACTGAAAATAATACAAATGGTCTCTTTGAAATAAGAATAGCTCTCAATTATTTTCTATTTTCTAAAAGTTACTAACCTTACTGAACTCCATGGTAAGAAAAATGAGGTGAAACAGGAAAGGCCTGTATTTCAAACTGGTGTGGGAAATATCAGTTCACTTTGACTGCTTGGCAATGGTTTTCAAGGTAAGTGAGTAAACGACGCTGCTTTTACAATTGAAGAGACTGAGATTCAACAAATTCGTGACTTCAGGAATGCTCTGACAGCTGTATGTCACAGAGACGACATTGTGTAGCTACTAAAAATTCAAACCACTGTAAGACAATTCTAATATTTCAGGGCTCCGTATTTAATAATTGTAGCTTTATTTACAAGGTCTAAGTCTCTCTAAGATCAGGAGTATAGGGTCACATTCTTATTACCAAGCTCAATGTTTGTAAATCTGGAATGAGAGAGATTGTTATTAATTAAAACCAGACCATTGTCACTGTGACACATGAAAGAGGATAAGTCACTTGAATTTCTGATATAAGTGGAATCTGTTTACTGTGGTCAATACATCAACTAGCTATTTCACTATTCAGACATTTGAGTTGAATTCCAAAAGACAGAGAAAAGGATTTTAGTGCTATTGTTAAGGCAATCATGGCGCTTACATAAGTCTGAACGATGTCCTCTACATATATCTTGTGGTTGTTTAGCTTGGGGTTTTTGGGGACCCCTAAGAGTGGGATTGGAGGTATTGCTGACTCTTGTTTGAGCTTGGGGCTGTTTTCCTCCTACAGGGTTGCTCCCACAGCTTTCATATAATCATTTGTGCCTAGTCTTATCACATCTTGTTATGCCTAGTTTGGATGATATCCCTATGAGGACTGTTCTTTTCTTAAGGGAAGCAGAAGAACATTAGATCTGGGATGGGATGAGTTCGGAGGAGTGAGAGAGAAAGGCTATTGTCAGGATGTATTGTATGAGAGAAGAACAAATAAAAGAAAACAGGAAATTATAGTTCTGTAAATGTATAGTAACTGGATGTTTCTGAGAATCAGATTTTAAATATATAAAATATAATGATTACATATTTCTTATTCAGTGTAGCTTAAATATTACAGTAATTCCATATACATGTTTTGCACAGTATATACATACGTGCATATGCATAAAATGTTATATATTTGCTATGTGATATCTAATTAAAATAATAAATATAAATATATAAGAAATAACAATGATAAATAGCTTATAATGAAAAATGTATAGCATACATATGTACTTCTTACTTAGTCATGAAAAAATTTAATTATAAAATCCCATAGCACAATACTTAAAATTCTATATACTGGCATTTACAGTTCTCCACAGGTTTAGACTCCTGAGCTCTGCACTGCAAAGATAAAATGAAGTCTCCTGATCCTGCCTCGTACCCTATGTCTCTTTCTTTATTAATGCCATTCCTGACATCAGAATTGTTCTTTAGAAATGTCAGCCTTTCTCTCTTTCCCCTCATCTTCGTAATATTCACAGGACTAAATCTGGATCCTATTATTTAAAGACCTGGGACAAACCATAACTTCGGAAACCTTTCCTACATCTCTAGACAGAAAAATGTTTTCTCATAGCTTTCCTTATAGTTTTGTCATGACTTTCTTTGTCTCTTCCAACATGGGACATTGGAAAGTTTCCAAACTATGTACCAAGGGCTAAAGAGAGATAGCTCATAAGTTAAGAACATCACGTGCTTCAAGAGGACCAGAGTTCAATTGCCAACATACACATGTTGGCTCACAACCATCTATAACTCAAGTCTTGGCAGTTATGATTCTCTCTTTTGGCCTCGGAGGGCTCTACCAACCAAGTGGAAAGCAGATCAACATTCAGGCAAGCACTCATATACATATTTTTTTTATTTTTTTAGAAAAAAGTAAATAAATTCTCTCTCTTAAAAATCCAGAAATATGAGTGTTCTGAATTTCTTGGAATCCTTACAGAATTTAAGAACATGGGTATACAGATTGGTGCAAACTCAGCATAGACTTTTGGGAGAATCATAACACCAAGTGTAAGTTGGGTGGCTGATATTATGTGGGTGACAATGATATTAAAATATCATTGCTATTTTAAAAGGTATTGCACAGCATTACAGATTTATTTCTAAAGGTAAAAACCTGAAAACAGGATTGTTAAGACTTAAGTCCAGGATAACGTTTTTAAGGGTGAGGAATATGAGGGAAGATATGAAGAGCTGCCTTCTTTAGGTATAATGTTTCCTCCTCAGAAGGCGCTGCTGTGTATGAATACATGGATTATCTGACTCTGCGGACAACAGATTCGGTGGCTACAGATTTGCCCATTTCTCCTGAACTCATACAGTCCAATGGCAGTTAACAACAAAAAGTAGTGAGACGTTCACCGAAGACAAGTGCTTCCATATACTTGTAAGACAATTGGAAGCATGGATTTTTGTTGTTGCTGTTGTTTTTAAACTCCATGATTATATGAAAGATGGACACTGTGAAAAATTTTTAGAAGATACATTTGGAAAAGCAATTCTTAAAAAAATTAGTCAAACAATCTATCCGCAGCTGAATTTTCAAGAGCTTATCTCACATAGCTAAATTTATTCTTTCATACACACACTTCCACTTATATGCATCTACATAGCAAGCAAAATAATTTATTCACCATAAGGAGATATCTGGAAAAATAAATGAAAAGTAAGAAAAATTCATTTTATTTCATTGGATTCAGTGTTTTCAATTCGCCGTCCACTGACTTGGTTGTTACTGTTTGTGTGAGGTGAAACCCCTTACTGATAATGGGGTGAGGTGGTACAAAGATGCCCACCTTATTATGGCAAGAAAATGCTCAATAGACAGTCATCCAAATAGTTTAGAACAAAGATGTACTCATGAAAATAACTCATTCAGTTACCTAATACCCCAGTTAGGCCCCAGTTTCCAGTGTCCATTCAACTATGAATTCATCAGTGATCTAACACTCTCACGTGCATGAGTGCACGCGTGTGCCCTTGTGCATGCACACACACACGCGTGCACACACACAACACACACACTCTCTCTCTCTCTCTCTCTCTCTCTCTCTCTCTCTCTCTCTCTCTCTTCCAATGGAAACTTGATTTTTTGAGGTATAAATAACACTTGACTTAATGAAGTCTTTGAATACTGCTATATCTAGTGAAAAGAAATGCAATCAAAACTGTTTCAAGCAATGTATGTTATTATAGACATAAAGTAGAAGACTTAAACATTCGTGAACATATCAAAAGCAGAGACTTCAATTCCAGTCAAAGTAAAGAAACAAGAAATCCAACCCACAAACACATTGACAAGTCATTAAACTGAATCAAGAAAAGATTTTATTATAGTTTAATGTTAAGACAGCCTTTTTATCCTTCTCTTATGTTTCATTCCTACTTAGATAAAACCAAAATGATAGGTCTCACAGAAAACATACATAATTAACAACAAACAATTTTAAATGTTTTTGATACGACAAAAATCCTTAAGCAAAAGAAATCTGACCGCAGCATCACAACAGTCACGCACACACACACACACACACACACATACACACACACACACACACACACACACACACACACAGTATTCATAAGCTTAAGAATAACATAATATTAACCCAAAATCTAGCTACATATAGAAAATAATGTACAAGTTCTAAGAAGACTTTTATTCCAATATTATATGACTAAATCAAATTAAATTGAAATATTAAAATTTTAATGAAGTGTTTTCCTTTCTTTTATTGGATGTTTAATTCATTTGCTTTTCTAATGTTATCTCCTTTCTTGGTTTCCCCTGTAGAAACACCCCCCATTCCATCTCCCTAACCCCTGTTTCTGTGACGGTACTCCCCTACCCACCTACCAACTCCCTCCTGCCTCCCTGCCCTGACATTCCCCTACACTGGGGCATCTATCCTCACACCACGAAGGGCCTCTCCTCTCATTGATTCTGGACAAGGCTCATCTTCTGCTACCTATGAAGCTGAAGCAATAGATCACTTCATGTGTACTCTTTGGTTGATGGTTTAGTCCCTGGAAGCTCTGGGTGTCTGGTTGGTTGATATTGTTATTCTTCCTATGGGGTTGCAAACCCCCTCAGTTACCTTAGTTCTTTCTCTAACTTCTTCTTTGGGGACCACATCCTCAGTCCAATGGTTGCCTGTGAGCATCCACTTCTGTATTTGTCAGGTTCTGGCAGAGCCTCTCAGGAGACAGCTATATCAGGCTCCTGTCAGCATGCAGCTCTTGGAATCCCCAATAGTGACTGGGTTTGGTGACTGCATGTGGGATGGATTAATATATGTGGGAGTTTCTGGATGGCCTTTCCTTCAGGCTCTGCTCCATACCTTGTCTCCATAACTCTTCCTGTGAGTATTTTATTCCCCCTTCTAAGAAGTACTGAAGCATCCACACTTTTTCTTCTTCCTGACTTTCATGTGATCTATAATTGTATCTTGGATATTCCCAAATTTGGGCTAATATCCTCATATCAGTGAGTACATATCATGTGTGTTCTTTTGTGATTGGTTATCTCACTCATGATAATATTTTCTCTTTCCATCCATTTGTCTACGAATTTCATGATGTTATTGTTTTTAATAGCTGAGTAGTACTTGATTGTGTAAATGTACCACGTTTTCTGTATCCATTCCTCTATTGAAGAACATTTGGGTTCTTTCCAGTTTCTGGTTATTAGAAATAAGGTTGCCATGAATATAATGGAGAAGAAGATGGAAAGACCTCCCATGCTCATGGAGTGGCAGGATTAATATAGTAAAAATGGCCATCTTGCTGAAAGCAACCTACAGATTCAATGCAATCTTCATCAAAATTCCAACTCAATTCTTCATAGACTTAGGAAGGACAATTTGCAAATTCATTTGGAATACAAAAAATAAAACAAGATAGCAAAAACTATTCTCAATAATATAAGAACTTCTGTGGGAATCACCATCCCTGACCTCAAACTGTATTACAAAGCAATAGTGATAAAAACTTTATGGTATTGGTACAAAGACAGGCAGGTAGATCCATAGACTAGAATTGAAGACTCAGAAATGAACCCACACACCTATGGTCACTTGATCTTTGACAAAGGAGCTAAAAACCATCTAATGGAAAAAAGACAGCATTTTCAACAAACGGTGCTGGTTCATTTGGAGGTCAGCATGTAGAAGAATGCAAATTGATCCATTTTTATTGCCCTATACAAAGCTCAAGTCCAAGTGGATCAAGGACCTCCACATCAAACCAGATACACTCAAACTAATTGAAGAAATAGTGGGGATGTGTCTCATACACATGGGCACAGGGAGAAATTTCTTGACCAGAACACCAATGGCTTATGCTCCCGCTAAATGGGACCTCATAAAATTGCAAAGCTTCTGTAAGGCAAAGGACACTGTTATTAGGACAAAATGGCAATCAACAGATTGGGAAAATGTCTTTATCAATCCTACATCTGATAGAGGGCTAATACCTAATATATAACCTAATATATAGAAAGAACTCTATTGTGTAAATTGTTGGGGAGCACCCTCATGGAGGAAAGGGGTGGGGGAATGAGAGAGGGGAGAAAGTAACTCAGATATTCATCTAACTCTTTCATCTGTTCATGAGTTGATTTAAATTTGTCTAAGATTATCAAGGCATTACACTTCGGCAATATCTTTGATTTCCTTCTCCTAAAGCTCCTCATGCTCATGTAAAATTAAATGTTTGGCTCATTTCATATTTTAAAAAAAAGAACACAAGAAGTTAGATTTCAACGAATCAAATGACCCTATTTAAAATGGGGTACAGTGCTAAACAAAGAATTCTCACCTGAGGAAAATTGAATGGCCAAGAATTACCTAAAGAAATGTTCAAGTTCCCTAGTCACCAGGGAAATGCAAATCAAACCAACCCTGAGATTCCACTTTACACTGGTCGGAATGGCTAAGATCAAAAAACTAGGTAACAGCAGATGCTGGTGCAGATGTGGAGAAAGGAATGTGGGATTGCACAATGATACAACCACTCTGGAAAGACTGGTGATGATTCAGGAAATTGAACATAGTACTACCTGAGGACACACACACACACACACACACACACACACACATACACACACACAGTGGGGCCAGAAGAAAGGAAGGGAAAGAGAAGCATAGTTTAAAATAATATTAAAATATTCTTGAAAACAAAAAAGTAAATCCTCATAAATCCAAACAGTAAAAGTGACCTTTAAATTGGGAGGAAAAAGACATCAGATAACAGCTTTAAGATGTAGAGAAAGATTTCTTAGAGAATCCATAATGGAAGTCATAATATCTTGCTAGATCAGTGATAAAAAAGGAACAGATACGGGACAGCTAAGTCATAGATGTGTAGTTTCCCATGAAGCCTGACTTGAAAGGTTAGAACCCGTTGTTTTCATGGGTGACATTTTTTTCATTATCAATCCCTTTTTGTGATATTTTTCTATGCTTCTGTTTAGCTTGTATGCAGCTTTCTCCAACCCATGTTCACATTTTCCCACTCCATGTGTCTACTTTTAATCTAGTTTTCTAAGAAAGACCTGGGATATTGTGGACTGCCCTAATTACCTAGCCATAATTTTATTATCTATCTTCAAACACAGTCAAACTTTGAAACACTAGATAAAAGGCTTCTATTTGAGTGTTGAGAGGAAGTAATTCAACTCATGCTTTGTTTTTTTCAAACTGGATCGTTGGACTTATGAAAAATAATATCATATGTGCCTTAAACTAGCCATTAAGAGACTTGAAAAAATATACAATATATAACTAAAAGGAAAAAAAAAAGAAATAACCACAATCCTAGAATGGTTGAATAAATTCATCAGTGATGATATACTGACAGATAATATTGTTTTTTTTTTTGAAGCAAGAGGAATCTTTTTTATTGGATATTTTATATATTTACCTTTCAAATGTTATTCCCTTTCTCCCCTCATCCATTGCCCCTCTCCCTACCTCTGCTTCTTTTTTTTTTTTTTTTTTTATTAACTTGAGTATTTCTTATATACATTTCGAGTGTTATTCCCTTTCCCGGTTTCCAGGCAAACATCCCCCTCCCCCCTCCCCTTCCTTATGGGTGTTCCCCTCCCAACCCTCCCCCCATTGCCGCCCTCCCCCCATAGACTAGTTCACTGTGGGTTCAGTGTTAGCAGGACCCAGGGCTTCCCCTTCCACTGGTGCTCTTACTAGGATATTCATTGCTACCTATGGGGTCAGAGTCCAGGGTCAGTCCATGTATAGTCTTTAGGTAGTGGCTTAGTCCCTGGAAGCTCTGGTTGCTTGGCATTGTTGTACTTTTGGGGTCTCGAGCCCCTTCAAGCTCTTCCAGTTCTTTCTCTGATTCCTTCAATAGGGGACCTATTCTCAGTTCAGTGGTTTGCTGCTGGCATTCGCCTCTATATTTGCTGTATTCTGGCTGTGTCTCTCAGGAGCGATCTACATCCGGCTCCTGTCGGTCTGCACTTCTTTGCTTCATCCATCTTGTCTAATTGGGTGGCTGTATATGTATGGGCCACATGTGGGGCAGGCTCTGAATGGGTGTTCCTTCAGTCTCTGTTTTAATCTTTGCCTCTCCCTTCCCTGCCAAGGGTATTCTTTTTCCTCATTTAAAGAAGGAGTGAAGCATTCACATTTTGATCATCCGTCTTGAGTTTCGTTTGTTCTAGGGATCTAGGGTAATTCAAGCATTTGGGCTAATAGCCACTTATCAATGAGTGCATACCATGTATGTCTTTCTGTGATTGGGTTAGCTCACTCAGGATGATATTTTCCAGTTCCAACCATTTGCCTACGAATTTCATAAACTCGTTGTTTTTGATAGCTGAGTAATATTCCATTGTGTAGATGTACCACATTTTCTGTATCCATTCCTCTGTTGAAGGGCATCTGGGTTCTTTCCAGCTTCTGGCTATTATAAATAAGGCTGCGATGAACATAGTGGAGCACGTGTCTCTTTTATATGTTGAGGCATCTTTTGGGTATATGCCCAAGAGAGGTATAGCTGGATCATCAGGCAGTTCAATGTCCAATTTTCTGAGGAACCTCCAGACTGATTTCCAGAATGGTTTTACCAGTCTGCAATCCCACCAACAATGGAGGAGTGTTCCTCTTTCTCCACATCCTCGCCAGCATCTGCTGTCACCTGAGTTTTTGATCTTAGCCAATCGCACTGGTGTGAGGTGAAATCTCAGGGTTGTTTTGATTTGCATTTCCCTTATGACTAAAGATGTTGAACATTTCTTTAGGTGTTTCTCAGCCATTCGGCATTCCTCAGCTGTGAATTCTTTGTTTAGCTCTGAACCCCATTTTTTAATAGGGTTATTTGTTTCCCTGCGGTCTAACTTCTTGAGTTCTTTGTATATTTTGGAAATAAGGCCTCTATCTGTTGTAGGATTGGTAAAGATCTTTTCCCAATCTGTTGGTTGCCGTTTTGTCCTAACCACAGTGTCCTTTGCCTTACAGAAGCTTTGCAGTTTTATGAGATCCCATTTGTCGATTCTTTTTTTTTTTTTTTTTTTTTTTTTTTTTTTTCGGAGCTGGGGACCGAACCCAGGGCCTTGCGCTTCCTAGGTAAGCGCTCTACCACTGAGCTAAATCCTCAGCCCCGATTCTTGATCTTAGAGCATAAGCCATTGGTGTTTTGTTCAGGAAATTTTTTCCAGTGCCCATGTGTTCCAGATGCTTCCCTAGTTTTTCTTCTATTAGTTTGAGTGTGTCTGGTTTGATGTGGAGGTCCTTGATCCACTTGGACTTAAGGTTTGTACAGGGTGATAAGGATGGATCGATCTGCATTCTTCTACATGTTGCCCTCCAGTTGAACCAGCACCATTTGCTGAAAATACTATCTTTTTTCCATTGGATGGTTTTGGCTCCTTTGTCAAAAATCAAGTGACCATAGGTGTGTGGGTTCCTTTCTGGGTCTTCAATTCTATTCCATTGGTCTATCTGTCTGTCTCTGTACCAATACCATGCAGTTTTTATCACTATTGCTCTGTAATACCGCTTGAGTTCAGGGATAGTGATTCCCCCTGAAGTCCTTTTATTGTTGAGGATAGCTTTAGCTATCCTGGGTTTTTTGTTATTCCAGATGAATTTGCAAATTGTTTTGTCTAACTCTTTGAAGAATTGGATTGGTATTTTGATGGGGATTGCATTGAATCTGTAGATTGCTTTTGGTAAAATGGCCATTTTTACCATATTAATCCTGCCAATCCATGAGCATGGGAGATCTTTCCATCTTCTGAGGTCTTCTTCAATTTCTTTCCTCAGTGTCTTGAAGTTCTTATTGTACAGATCTTTTAATTGCTTGGTTAAAGTCACACCGAGGTACTTTATATTATTTGGGTCTATTATGAAGGGTGTCGTTTCCCTAATTTCTTTCTCGGCTTGTTTCTCTTTTGTATAGAGGAAGGCAACTGATTTATTTGAGTTAATTTTATACCCAGCCACTTTGCTGAAGTTGTTTATCAGCTTTAGTAGTTCTCTGGTGGAACTTTTGGGATCACTTAAATATACTATCATGTCATCTGCAAATAGTGATATTTTGACCTCTTCTTTTCCGATCTGTATCCCTTTGATCTCCTTTTGTTGTCTGATTGCTCTGGCTAGAACTTCAAGAACTATATTGAATAAGTAGGGAGAGAGTGGGCAGCCTTGTCTAGTCCCTGATTTTAGTGGGATTGCTTCAAGTTTCTCTCCATTTAGTTTAATGTTAGCAACTGGTTTGCTGTATATGGCTTTTACTATGTTTAGGTATGGGCCTTGAATTCCTATTCTTTCCAGGACTTTTATCATGAAGGGGTGTTGAATTTTGTCAAATGCTTTCTCAGCATCTAATGAAATGATCATGTGGTTCTGTTCTTTCAGTTTGTTTATATAATGGATCACGTTGATGGTTTTCCATATATTAAACCATCCCTGCATGCCTGGGATGAAGCCTACTTGATCATGGTGGATGATTGTTTTGATGTGCTCTTGAATTCGGTTTGCCAGAATTTTATTGAGTATTTTTGCGTCGATATTCATAAGGGAAATTGGTCTGAAGTTCTCTTTCTTTGTTGTGTCTTTGTGTGGTTTAGGTATAAGAGTAATTGTGGCTTCATAGAAGGAATTCGGTAGGGCTCCATCTGTTTCAATTTTGTGGAATAGTTTGGATAATATTGGTATGAGGTCTTCTATGAAGGTTTGATAGAATTCTGCACTAAACCCGTCTGGACCTGGGCTCTTTTTGGTTGGGAGACCTTTAATGACTGCTTCTATTTCCTTAGGAGTTATGGGGTTGTTTAACTGGTTTATCTGTTCCTGATTTAACTTCGATACCTGGTATCTGTCTAGGAAATTGTCCATTTCCTGAAGATTTTCAAATTTTGTTGAATATAGGTTTTTATAGTAAGATCTGATGATTTTTTGAATTTCCTCCGAATCTGTAGTTATGTCTCCCTTTTCATTTCTGATTTTGTTAATTTGGACACACTCTCTGTGTCCTCTCGTTAGTCTGGCTAAGGGTTTATCTATCTTGTTGATTTTCTCAAAGAACCAACTTTTGGTTCTGTTGATTCTTTCTATGGTCCTTTTTGTTTCTACTTGGTTGATTTCAGCTCTGAGTTTGATTATTTCCTGCCTTCTACTCCTCCTGGGTGTATTTGCTTCTTTTTGTTCTAGAGCTTTTAGGTGTGCTGTCAAGCTGCTGACATATGCTCTTTCCTGTTTCTTTCTGCAGGCACTCAGTGCTATGAGTTTTCCTCTTAGCACAGCTTTCATTGTGTCCCATAAGTTTGGGTATGTTGTACCTTCATTTTCATTAAATTCTAAAAAGTTTTTAATTTCTTTCTTTATTTCTTCCTTGACCAGGTTATCATTGAGTAGAGCCTTGTTCAATTTCCACGTATATGTGGGCATTCTTCCCTTATTGTTATTGAAGACCAGTTTTAGGCCATGGTAATCCGATAGCACGCATGGGATTATTTCTATCTTTCTGTACCTGTTGAGGCCCGTTTTTTGACCAATTATATGGTCAATTTTGGAGAAAGTACCATGAGGAGCTGAGAAGAAGGTATATCCTTTTGCTTTAGGATAGAATGTTCTATAAATATCCGTTAAGTCCATTTGGCTCATGACTTCTCTTAGTCTGTCGACATCACTGTTTAATTTCTGTTTCCATGATCTGTCCATTGATGAGAGTGGGGTGTTGAAATCTCCCACTATTATTGTGTGAGGTGCAATGTGTGTTTTGAGCTTTAGTAAGGTTTCTTTTACATATGTAGGTGCCCTTGTATTTGGGGCATAGATATTTAGGATTGAGAGTTCATCTTGGTTGATTTTTCCTTTGATGAATATGAAGTGTCCTTCCTTATCTTTTTTGATGACTTTTAGTTGGAAATTGATTTTATTTGATATTAGAATGGCTACTCCAGCTTGCTTCTTCTGAGCATTTGCTTGGAAAGTTGTTTTCCAGCCTTTCACTCTGAGGTAGTGTCTGTCTTTGTCTCTGAGGTGTGTTTCCTGTAGGCAGCAGAATGCAGGGTCCTCGTTGCGTATCCAGTTTGTTAATCAATGTCTTTTTATTGGGGAGTTGAGGCCATTGATATTGAGAGATATTAAGGAATAGTGCTTATTGCTTCCCGTTATATTCATATTTGATGTGAGGTTATGTTTGTGTGCTTTCATTCTCTTTGTTTTGTTGCCAAGACGATTAGTTTCTTGCTTCTTCTAGGGTATAGCTTGCCTCCTTATGTTGGGCTTTACCATTTATTATCCTTTGTAGTGCTGGATTTGTAGAAAGATATTGTGTAAATTTGGTTTTGTCATGGAATATCTTGGTTTCTCCATCAATGTTAATTGAGAGTTTTGCTGGATACAGTAATCTGGGCTGGCATTTGTGTTCTCTTAGGGTCTGTATAACATCAGTCCAGGATCTTCTGGCCTTCATAGTTTCTGGCAAGAAGTCTGGTGTGATTCTGATAGGTCTCCCTTTATATGTTACTTGACCTTTTTCCCTTACTGCTTTTAATATTCTTTATTTTGTGCGTTTGGTGTTTTGACAATTATGTGACGGGAGGTGTTTCTTTTCTGGTCCAATCTATTTGGAGTTCTGTAGGCTTCCTGTATGTCTATGGGTATCTCTTTTTTTAGGTTAGGGAAGTTTTCTTCTATGATTTTGTTGAAGATATTTACTGGTCCTTTGAGCTGGGAGTCTTCACTCTCTTCTATACCTATTATCCTTAGGTTTGATCTTCTCATTGAGTCCTGGATTTCCTGTATGTTTTGGACCAGTAGCTTTTTCCGCTTTACATTATCTTTGACAGTTGAGTCAATGATTTCTATGGAATCTTCTGCTCCTGAGATTCTCTCTTCCATCTCTTGTATTCTGTTGGTGAAGCTTGTATCTACAGCTCCTTGTCTCTTCTTTTGGTTTTCTATATCCAGGGTTGTTTCCATGTGTTCTTTCTTGATTGCTTCTATTTCCATTTTTAATTCCTTCAGCTGTTTGATTGTGTTTTCCTGGAATTCTTTCAGGGATTTTTGCGATTCCTCTCTGTAGGCTTTTACTTGTTTATTAATGTTTTCCTGTGCTTCCCTAAGTGTGTTCAGGTCTTTCCTGAAGTCCTCCAGCATCATGATCAAATATGATTTTGAAACTAGATCTTGCTTTTCTGGTGTGTTTGGATATTCCATGTTTGTTTTGGTGGGAGAATTGGGCTCCGATGATGGCATGTAGTCTTGGTTTCTGTTGCTTGGGTTCCTGCGCTTGCCTCTCGCCATCAGATTATCTCTAGTGTTACTTTGTTCTGCTATTTCTGACAGTGGCTAGACTGTCCTATAAGCCTGTGTGTCAGGAGTGCTGTAGTCCTGTTTTCCTCTCTTTCAGTCAGTTATGGGGACAGAGTGTTCTGCTTTCGGGCGTGTAGTTTTTCCTCTCTACAGGTCTTCAGCTGTTCCTGTGGGCCTGTGTCTTGAGTTCACCAGGCAGCTTTCTTGCAGCAGAAAATTTGGTCTTACCTGTGGTCCCGAGGCTCAGGTTTGCTCGTGGGGTGCTGTCCAGGGGCTCTCTGCAGCGGCAGCAACCAGGAAGACCTGTGCCGCCCCTTCCGGGAGCTTCAGTGCACCAGGGTTCCAGATGGTCTTTGGCTTTTTCCTCTGGCGTCCGAGATGTGTGTGCAGGGAGCAGTCTCTTCTGGTTTCCCAGGCCTGTCTGCCTCTCTGAAGGTTTAGCTCTCCCTCCCACGGGATTTGGGTGCAGAGAACTGTTTATCCGGTCTGTTTCCTTCAGGGTCCGGCGGTGTCTGTGGCAGGGGTCCTGCCGCTCCTGGGCCCTCCCCCACGGGAGCCCAGAGGCCTTATACAGTTTCCTCTTGGGCCAGGGATGTGGGCAGGGGTGAGCAGTGTTGGTGGTCTCTTCCGCTCTGCAGCCTCAGGAGTGCCCACCTGACCAGGCGGTTGGGTCTCTCTCTCACCGGGTCTGACAGATAATATTGAAACGATGAAATTAACAGAAAAAGAGATGGGACTGGAAAATTATGCTAAATGAAGTAAACTGCCAGTGAAAGGTATATGCTGCATGTTCTCTCTCTTACATGTAGCCAAATAATCGATTACTGTGCACGCATGAGTTGAGGTAAAAAAACGTAACTTATAAAATTGGCTAACAAAGGTATAGGGGGTCCTTTAGTGAGAATAATAGATCATCTGTGATATGAAAGTGGGAGGAAGATCTCTGAATGTTGTAAGAAATGAGGATGTGGCCTGGGCAGACTGGGTAGTGTAGGAAAGACTGAGAGGCAACAACAAAAGATGTGTACTCTTAGGAACATGGAAGAGTAATGTGTTCACCATTGTTGCTCACTAGAGGAGTTAAAATAAGATGGCCATCAGTTATCTTTCAATTTATTTTTAATAAAAACAACTAACGAGATAACATGATGTGAATAGAAAGAGTATACACTGTTGATGGGAGTATAGAATACGTAGTCACTCTGGGGACAGTTCCTCTTAGGAGTATAAATACTAATATGCAAAATCAGGAATGTACATTTATGTGCATGGGTGACCAGGTAAATATGTAACCAAGTATGATTATGTGACTTTACATTTAACTAAGATATATCAAAATGATTAAATCTTAGATTACTTTCATAAAATATAATGATATTCAGGAATCAAAACCTTGGTACTAAGCAAGGCATCAAATTTAGTCTTTCCAAGAAATTAAGTCAGCAAGAATAGAAGAAATTATCCACAGTACAAATGATTTTGAGAGAACTACTCGAGGAGATAAAAAAAAAGCATGAGAAGAATACAAAGAATGATGGTCGTTTTGGGAGACAAGTGAATTAACTAGGATGTGAAGAATTCTTCAGAGAAAAGAATGTTCTAGAGTGTGGTTGTGATGGTGGCAGCACACAGAGACACATCATTTTCCTTGAACTGAAAGTTTGAAATTTGTGTATCTTACTACTTGAATATTAAACTTCAGTGATCATCTCTGAAACCAGACAGATTGCCTTTTACTCTTTCTTGAAAATGTTTCCTTTGTCTAGTTTGTGAGAGAGTGAAAATATCAATAGTGAGAAGAAATGAGAAGCCTCTCCTTTTGAATGTCAAAAGTATGAGATAAGTTAGCGGTATTTAACAATTGTTTAGATAATAGTATGTTCACATTTTTAAGTGTTCAGTAGGTGATCATTTATTTAAGATAATAAAAACAAAATATTACAGAATCTATAAATGGCTGAACATTCCTAGATATGTAATATTTGTGAAAACAACTCAAAATGCAACACAAAAATAAACTGGGTGACTCAGTGTTAAAGTGTTTACCTGTGCAAAAATGAGGACCTGAGATCTGATTCTCAGTATATACTAAAAGAGAGACAAGGACGCTCACACATGGAACCTCAGAACTGAAGAGAAGACAGTCTGGGAGATCAATGATGAAGTAGCTTATCTGAAACAGGGAGATCAGATTCATTGAGAAAACTTTTTTTAAAACAATATTTGGAGTGGAGTGGAGACGGACAAGTGACATTGAGAGTTGACCTCAACACATCTTCACAATAAAGACACCTACACTCCCATATGCATACCCCCTCACACACACACACACACACACACACACACACACACACATACACACACACACACACACACACACACACACACACACACACACACTGATTCAATGCACTGATTATCCACTAAAGACTGATGTTATTAATTACCGGTTTACAACTGAAACAATATTCACAGAGAAGTTTGGCTTTACCCAAGGTTGTACAGCATGTGGTAGAAATGAACTTGCCACTAGCTCTGTACTTTTGCATGATCTATTGCATTTGATTATTTTATAAAAGTAACTATGCCAGAGTCATATTTGCATGAAGCATGGCAGAATATGAGGAAGTAAATTAGTACCAAGAGATGGGAAATGAGAAAAATGGCCCACTTTAATAATGTTATTGATTTTTTTTTGAAAACCAAAAGAGCTACCCACTAGAAACGAAATTTACTTTAAAATTTGGACAACCAGTAAGTTTTTTTTTTTAACTTGAGTATTTCTTATATACATTTCGAGTGTTATTCCCTTTCCCGGTTTCCGGGCAAACATCCCCCTCCCCCCTCTCCCCTTCGTTATGGGTGTTCCCCTCCCCATCCTCCCCCCATTGCCGCCCTTCCCCCACCAGTCTAGTTCACTGGGGGTTCAGTCTTAGCAGGACCCAGGGCTTCCCCTTCCACTGGTGCTCTTACTAGGATATTCATTGCTACCTATGAGGTCAGAGTCCAGGGTCAGTCCATGTATAGTCTTTAGGTAGTGGCTTAGTCCCTGGAAGCTCTGGTTGCTTGGCATTGGACAACCAGTAAGTTTACAGCTGAGAGTGGTGGGGTCTGGATTCTGGACTGCGGAGAAAGATTACGCACTTTCACATAGCCTTAGCTTCAGTTTCCTCTTTTATTTCCTTGTCAAGTATGCAGTGTTGCCAAATGTAATCATCTCAGATCCAGGAACAGATTTCGTGTCATATGCCTTCACTTACTATCATTGTTCACTTATAATTTGGCAGGTGGCCATCACATGTTGACAAGCTGTTTCTATCTTCTTTTTTTGTGCCATGCATTTAGTTTAGATTTGAATAATTACTGTCTTTTTACTAGAAAACCTCAGGATTCATACTATAAAATAGCCTTGTGGACATAAGATTAGGTATCATATTGAAATCATCTTCCACGATTACCAAGCTCAGAAAAAGAATTTTAGCTGTCTTCTTGATTTCCTTAAAGATGCAATATTCTTGATAAGTTTATTGAAAGATAGAGTTTTAATAATGTGTAGTAGAAAGGAAAATTTAAAACAAAATTTAACTTTTCTCTTAGAGCATTAACACGTTTTTCAAGTGTCTTACTCCGTTTTTTACTAATTAAATTACTCATTTACTTTATGTCCTGATCACAGCTTCTCCTTCCTCCTCTCAGCCCCTCCCTCTCACCCCTCTTGCATGAACCCCTCCTCCCCTTTTCCGCAAAAAAGAAAAGACTCTCCATGAATATCAACCAGCCTTGGCATATCACTTTATAGTAAGACATGGAGCATCTTCTAATGTGGCTAGACAAGGCACCCAGTTAGGGAAAGCAATCCTAATGCAGGTAATGTAGTCAGAGACAGATGCTGCTCCCAATTTAGGAGTCCCATATGAAGACCTAGCTAAACAAATATTACATAACTGCAAAGGGCCTAGGTTACGTGATGTTTAGGTTCGTTTGTGGTGTTCTTCACTTTTCTGGCTTCCTCAATCCTTTCTGTCCATCCTCCATAGGATTCTCCAACGTCCAGTCAGTGTTTGTCTCTGTGAATTTCACTCCAACTGTTTCTGCATGAAGTCCCTCTTACTAGATTTATGCTAGCCACCTGTCTGCAAGTATAGCAGAATATCAACGATATGGTCGAGGTGGGCTTGCTTTCATGGCAGGGCTCTTAAGCTGGTCCAGTCATGGGTTGTCCCTTCCCTCAAATTCTGCTTCATACCCTCATCCCCACACCATTCACACACCTGCACAAGCTGTAAGCAGGATAATTGTGTGTCTAACGTTTTATGGCTGGGTGGGTATTCCAATTCCTCCATTGGAAATCTTGCCTGGTTACAGGATATGACCCTTTCAGGGTCCATACCCCCATTGCAAGGAGTCTTAGCTAAGGTTACCCTTATAGATTCCAGGAGTTTACATTGTCTTAGGTTTCTAGTGTGTCCTGGAGATGCTCTTCACTCTGGTTGTTTCTCTCAGTAATCTTCCCGCAGTCCTGACCCCACCTCATTCCTTTTGTTCTCATCCCCCCTCCCTCACTCACAAAGTCCTCTCCCTCCATTTATTCCTGATATCTGATCTATTTCACTTTCCAGGTGAGATTCAAGTTTCCCCTCTTGGTCCCTCCTTGTGACTTAGATTCTCTGGGTCTCTGTTTTGGCACATGGTTATCCTGTATTTTATAACTTGTATTCACTTATAAGTGAGTACATGTCAAGTTTGTCTGAGTTTGTTTTACCTCACTCAGTGTGATTTTTCTAGTTCCATTCACTGGCAAATTTCATGATGTCATTGTTTTTAATGAGTGAGTAATACCCCATTGGGGAAATGTACCAGATTGTCCTTATTGATTTGTGTTTGAGGGACATTGAGGTTGTTTCCAGTTTCTGGCAATTTTGAATAAAGCTGCTATGAACATAGTTTAAAAAGTGTCGATTTGTAGTATGGTGGAGATCATTTTGGGTATATACCTAGGAGTATTATAGCTGTGTCATGAGGTAGGTCTATTTCCGATTTTCTAAGAAAACAGAGAAATGAGTTCCAAAGTGTTTGTCCAAGTTTGCACCTCACCAGAAATGTCAGAGCGGTCTCCTTGCTTCATATCCTAACCAGCATGAATTCTCTTGAATTTTTGATTTTATCCATTCTAACTGGTGTAAAGGAATCTCAGAGTCATGTCAAGTCATTTTGACTCACATTTTCCTGGTGACTAAAGACGTTAAACATTGGGGTTGGGGATTTAGCTCAGTGGTAGAGCACTTGCCTAGGAAGCGCAAGGCCCTGGGTTCAGTCCCCAGCCCCGAAATAAAAAAAAAGAAAAAGGAAAAAAAAGATGTTAGACATTTTGATGGAGGAGGAGGAGGAGGAGAGGAAGAAGAAGAAGAAGAAGAAGAAGAAGAAGAAGAAGAAGAAGAAGAAGAAGAAGAAGAAGAAGAAGAAGAAGAAGAAGAGGAAATTATTTTTACTTACTTACATTCCAAATGTTTGCCACCCTTCCCAGTCTCTCCTCCCAGAGTTCTTTACCCTTTCTCCCTTTCCTTTTCTTCTCAGAGGACGTTCCCCGACCCATCCACCCTCACCTCAATCATCACCACCTTCTCCCTTCCCTGGGACATCAAATCTCTACAGGATAAACATGTCCTTCCTACTGAGGCCAGACAAGGCAGTCCTCTGCTAAATATGTGAAGGACCCTCAAAACAGTCCATGTATCCTCTTCGGTTGGTGGCTTAAGTCTCTGGAAGCTCCCAGGGATGAGGGTTAGTTGATACCGTTGCTGGTCCTATGGGGTTGCAATCCATTTTAATTGCTTCAATCCTTTCCCTAACTTTTCCATAGGGGTCCCCAACCTCAGTCCAATGGTTGGCTCTAAGTATCTGCATCTGTCTCAGTCAGATACTGGTACAGCCTCTCAGAGGACACTCATGCTAGGCTCCTATCTGCAAGCACAATATGGTATCTGTAATTGTGTGGGGGTTTGGTGCCTACTAATAGGTGAATTCTAAGTTTTGATGCCGTTTCCTTCAGTCTCTGCTCCTTTTTGTCCCTTCATTTACTTTCGACAGAAACAATTCTGGGCCCAAAATTTTGAAGATGGGTGGATGCCCCCATCCTCCAACTAGGGATGCTGTCTATCTACTGGAGGTACTCTCTTAGATTCCACCTCTGTTACTTTAAATTTTTAAAACCTACTTTTAATGATGGTTCTCAAATGGTTTAACCTTACTTCTAGCCCACACCCACCAGATGTAGTGGAAAAGAAAGGATACATGGGAAGTGGACTTGTTTACAAATGTTTTTTGGAACAAATATCATCTTCATTGTCAAGAAATCAGCAGATCTGTTCACAGGTCAGCTGTGGGAGCTCAATACACTTGTAAATACTTCACAGATATACTAGTAGTCTTTAGGTGATTCCTGGTCATTAGATATTTCTCTTACAAACATTCTATATTCACATCTGCATTCTGTACTTTAATTGGGTTACTTGATTTGTTGAGGTCTACTTTCTTGAGTTCTTTATGTATTTTGGATATCAACTTGTACTGCCTGGCTTTGTGTGTCAACTTGACACAAACTGGAGTTATTACAGAGAAACCATCCTACCTTGAGGAAATGGCTCCATAAGATCTAGCTTTAAAGCAATTTCTCAAGTAGTGATCTAGGGAGGGAGGGCCTCTTGTGAGTAATACAGTCCCTCGTAGCCCTGGGTTCTATAAGAAAGCAAGCTGAAATCAAGATGAAAAGAAAAAAAAAAGGAGTTGCCATGGTCCTGGAAAAAAAAAGAAAGAAAGAAAGAAAGAAAGCTGAGCAAGCCAGAGGAAGCAGTCTAATAAGCAGCTCCCCTCCATGACCTCTGCATCAGCTCCTGCCTCCAAGTTCATACCCTGTGTGAGTTCCTGTCTTGACAATTTTTGGTAATAAACAGCAATGTGGAAGTATAAGCTGAAATAAACCCTCTTCTCCCCAACTTGCCTCTTTGTCATGATGTTTTGTACAGGAATACCAACTCTGACTAAGATCCAGCTTTTTGTCAGATGTGGAGTTGATAAAAAAAAAATCTACCCATTTTGTAGGATGCTCTTCTGTCCTTTTCATGGATCCTGTGATTTCCATTGGATTATCATCTTTTATGGTACAATAGAAGGCTTCCTTCTGCCACTGAAAATTTTAAATTTTAAGTGAAAGGACAACATTTTAACGCAAAGATATCTTTGAAGTAGTATTATTTATAGATATTCTAAATGAGGAGGTCAAGTCTTAATATTGTCATCTCATTAATCCTTAAATGTCATTGCACTGAGAAAGTAGACTACCACTAGTCAAGGTAAATCATGTAGCTGATACAATGCAATAGGTTTAAGCAATAAAGACTCTAGATTCTCATGGTGTAAAGGACTGGTACCCACATATCCCAGTACAGCTCCTATCGCATGTTGCATGTTGGTTCCTGAAGACATTTATTTTCCTGCATTCCCACTTTTCAGTATTTAGGAAGTTTTCGTCTGTGTCAATGTATTCCCCACCTTTTCTTCTATCAGAGTTAGTCTATCTTGTTTTATCTTGAGATATTTTGTAGTCACTTGGACTTGGACATTTTGAAGGGTGATAGATAAGGATCTATTCGCATTGTTCTGCATGCTGGCTAGCAACATTTGTTGAAGATGCTTTCACTTCCATTGTATATCTTTGGCTTTTACCCAAGTATCTATGGGTGTGTGAATTCATTGCTGATTCTTCAGTTCAAGTCCATTGATCAACCCTATTTGTTTTTATGCCAAAGCCGTGTAGTTTTTATTATGATTGCTCTGCAGTACAACTTGAAATCAGGAATGGTAATATCTCCAGAAGTTTATTATTATTATTATTATTATTATTATTATTATTATTATTATTGTTATTATTATTATTGGTGGTGGTGGTGGTGGTGGTGGTGGTGGTGGTGGTGTTATTATGGTATTTTTCAGATAACTTTCCTTCTGTTTGCTGTTTTATTTTTCAGATGTTGAGTATTATTCTTTCAAGGTATGTAAAGAAATGTGTTGGAATTTTGATGACAATTTAAATTTAATTACATTGCTTTAGGAAGGATGGCAATTTTTACTAATCCTGCCAATCCATGAGCATGAGAGATGATGACATCTTCTTATATCTTTTTCAATTTCTTTCTTCAAATATTTGACATTTCAAATATTTGGTTTTTACTTGCCTGGTTACAGTTAGACATAGGTATTTTATATTACTTTTGGCTATTTTGAAAGCTGTTGCTTCCCTAACTTCTTTCTCATATTGTTATTGTTTTTACATATAGGAGGGCTACTGATTTTGTAAGATTACTTTTCTAATGTAGTTAATTGAGCTTTCACGAACTTTACTAAGGGTGTTTATCAACTGAGTTTTCCAGTAGAATTTTTGGGTCACTTATTTATGCTACCATATCATGTGTGTGATAGTAATAGTTTGACTTCTTCTTTTCCAATTTGCATCTTCTTGATGTCCTTTAGTTGTCTTGTTGCTCTAGCTAACACTTCAAGTACTATCCTGAATAGATATGAAGGTAGTGGACACCTTTTCACTGATTTTAATGGAATTGCTTTAGGTTTCTTTCCATTTGATTTGATGTTGCCTATGGCTTGCTGTATTTTGTCTTTATTGTCTTTGGGTATGTGCCTTGTATCACTGGTTTCTCTAAGTCTTTTATTCTGAAGAGGTGTTGGATTTTGTCAAAGGCTTTTTCAGCATCTTATAAAACCATGCTTTTTTTTCTGTCAGTATATTTTATGGTTTATTACATTGATTGAGTTTCATATGTTTAACCATCCCTGATTCTCTGGGATGAAGCTGATTTGAACCTGATGAATTATGGTTTTGATGGATTCTTGGATTCAGGTGCATGTTTTTCATTAATAATTTTGCATCAATAATCACAAGTGAGATTGGTCTAAAATTATATTTCTTGGTTGACACTTTGTATATTGGTATCAGGTTGACTGTGGCCTCATATAATGAACTTGCCAATGTTTCTGTTTTGTGGAATATGTTGATGAGTATTGGTATTAGCTCTTTTTTGAAGGTCTGCTGGCATTCTGTATTAAAACCATCTGGTTCTGGACTTGTTGTTGTTGATAGAACACTTTTAATAACTGCTTGTGTTTTCTTCAGGATATAGGTCTGTTTACAGTGTTTGTACATTGTTGATTTAGCTTTGATAACTATTAAGGAAGGTGTCCATTTTGTTTAGATTTCCAATTTTGTGGAGTACATGATTTTGAAGTAAAATCTAATTATCCTTTGGATTTCCAGTGTCTGTTGTATGTGTTCCCTTTTTATTTATGATATTTGATAATTTGGACACTCTTTCTGCCTTTTGGTTCCTTTCATGTTTTTGCCTTTGTTTTGTTGTTGTTTTGTTTTTTTCCAAAGAACTAACTGTTTCATTGATTCTTTGTGTTGCTCTGTTTCTATTTTATTGATTTCAGTGACGAGTTTGATTATTTGTGCCAGCTACTCCTCCTGGGTGTGTTTGCTTCTTTCTGTTATAGAGTTTTCAGATCAGTATCCTGTTAGGTCACTAGTATGGAATCTCACTAATGTATTTATAAAGGCAACTAGTGCTATGAAATTTCCTCTGAAACTGCTTCATTTTGCCTCATAAGCTTGGGTATGTTTTATATAAAGTCTTTAGTTTCTTTATTTCTTCCTTTTCTTGGATATCATTGAGTAGAGTTCTTCAGTTTCTATGGGTTTGTCGACTTTCTGCTGTTTCTGTTGTTGAAATCCAGCTTTAAAACATAGTGCTTGTATAAGATCCAAGGATTATTTCAATTTTTTGTATCTGTTCAGGATGATTTATGACTGAATATTTTGTAGACGTTTCCATGAGGTGTTAATGAGAAGCTGTATTCTTTGTCCTTTGGAAAAATACTCTGTAGATATATATCTTTGGTCCATTTGAATAACATCATCTGTTACTTTCATTATTTTTCTGCTTAGTTTTGTACTGATGACCTGTCCATTGATGAGAGCTGGGTGTTGAAGTCTAAAATTAATGTGTGGACTTTGATGTAAGATTTAATTTTACATTTAATATTACATTTAATATTTTTTATACAAATATGGATGCCTTTATATTTAGGGAATAGACATGTAGGACAGAGAAGTCAACTTGATGGATATTTCCCCTAATGACTTTAAAGTATCCTTCTCTATTTCTTTTGATTAATTTTTGTTGGAAGTCTATTTTATTAAATGTTAGAATGCTTATGGTAGCTTGCTTTTTCATGTCTGTTTGCTTGAAAATTGTTTTACCAGCTTTTTACCATAGTGTCCATTTTTGCTGTTGAGGTGTATTTCTTGTAAGTAGCACAGTGTTGAATTCTGTTTTTGCTTCCGTGCCATGAGCCTATGTATTAATTAGGGAATTGTAACCACTGATGTCCAGGGACATTAAAGATGAATTATTATTACTATTATTATTATTATTATTATTATTATTTTGATCTTTATGATGGTAATGTGAGCACATGCATGTGTCTCTTTGGGTGTGAGTGTGTGTGTGTATGTGTGTGTGTGTGTGTGTCTGTGTGTTGTGCCTTTTTTTGGTTTTACTGGTGTGAAATTATGTTTTGTAGTTGTTTTCTTGGGTGCATTTAAACTGTTTGGGTTTGGGTTTTTCTTCTAATAACTTCTTCTAGAGATGCATTGGGAGTTTTGCTGGATATTGTAGTCTTGGCTGGTATCTTGGTCTCTCAGAGACTGGAAGACATCTTCCTAGGACCTTTTAGCTTTTTAAGTCTCTGTTGAAAAGTGTAATTCTACTAGGTTTGCCTTTATACTTAGCCTTTTTCCCTGGTGTCTTTTAATATTATTTCTTTGTTCTTTACATTTAGTGTTTTGATTATTATGTGGCAGGAGGATTGCCTTTCAATTTTGTTGTTGAAAATATTTTCTTGGCCTTTGAGTTGGAAATCTTCTCCTCCCATTCTTTTAACCTTAGATTTGGTATTTTCACAGTGTCCCAGATTTCCTGGGTGTTTCATATCAGAAAATTCAATTTCTTCTATTATATCTGTGGGCTTAAGAGTCTTTCTTCCATCTTTTATACGCTGTTGGTAATGCTTGCCTCTGTAGTTTCTATTCTATTCCCCATGTTTTCCATCGCCAGGACTCTGTCAGTTTATATTTAATTTATTGGTTCTATTTCTTTTTTCAGGTTTGAACTGTTTTATTCATATGTATTCTTTAAGAGATTTATTAATTTCTCCTTTAAAGGCCATTATCATCTTCATAACGTTTGATTTAAGGTGATTTTTCTCATGCTTAAGCTCCGCTATGATATCCAGGGCTCACTGCAGTAATGTAACAGCATTCTGGCAGTACCATATTGCCCTGGCATTTATTGATTGTGTTCTTAAGCTAGACTTTAGAGATAGGCATTGTGTTGTTATTATGGGTTTAGATGCAAATTTATGATTTTATTTTTGCTACATGGTTATGTTTGGGACTTGTTCCCTCTTTGTCTTCTGGTCTGAATAGCCTGAGATTCTGTTGATTCTACTACCATTGTCTCCCAGCAATGTTGGAGGGTTTGTGGGCAGAAAAATGGACTGCAAGGGACAGAGTGAAATTTCCTGTTTTATGGTTGGCTATCAGGGGATTTATGGTCTTACCTCATCATTGCTTTTGCCAGCAGACTTATAGGAATACAGGTAGAATTGTAGGCTGGAAAATGGAGTGCAGGTTACAGGGTGAAGATTTCCATTGTTGGGTGTGCTTAAAGGGGATGTCCTCATTCTATTTCCAATTGTTTATATTAAAAAAAGTTTAGATATACAAAAATTTCTAATTATTCTGCTGGCACCAGTAAAGTTTACTATCTACTCATGTGTAAATCTTGTCCTAATTGTTTTTGCTAATTGTTCTGAATAATGGTCAATAATTTTATCATAACCTAAATAACCTAGATTTTTATCCTGATAATTCTGTTGAATATTTGGCTTTATAAAATTTAAGACTGTCAGAAACATAGGAAAGGGTGAATTTTTATCTCAGATTATTGACATTTCCCTCCCAAGAAAATTAAGGGGCTAATTGTATTAGTGACTGTTTTGCTGTTGGCAAGGAACATGAGCAGTATGAAAAGAAGGTCCTCTTGGTTTGTTAAGTTGGTAGAGTATCACAATACTTTTGTGATATATATCTCCATCCTTAGAGACATTGTGTTCTTTTAAATACCTCCGATATTTTCTATGCCAGGCTTCCTGACTTTTCATGTACTTTAGCCATGCATACAAAAATCATTCGGCTTCCTTCTAGTTATTAAGTTTTAGTACACAGATGTCAACATTTTAAATGGTATTTTTATGTTTGGTATTGTAAGGGCAATTATTTGATGACTTCTTTTCAATCAGTTCTACCTCATAGGGTCACCACAAAATTGTCATGAATGCCAAGGTTTCTCTTACTGGCACCAACTTCAGAGAGTTTAGAAGTGAAATATGTTCTATAATATTATTATTCAATAAAACTACAGTTGGTATTAAATATGGGCCAATCCAGAGAAAGGTATGATCTTGAAAAAGTCCATTCTCTGCATATATATATTCCTGAAAGTTACAAACACTGAAGATCATGGTACAGAAGAGTTCTGTGATTGATCTTTAATAAATGTTAACGGTGGAAGAAGTGAATGAAATTTTCAGTTAAAAAATAGTTGAAAAGATTAAAATTTAAAAAAGCACAAAGCCATTTTCACCAGTAATATCTCTGCTATGCTCATTTAAATTATAAAAAATATTTCTGATATATTTGTCAGTCACTCACATGCATTGACAAACTGTTTAAAATGAAGCATTGAGTCGACTGGAAGCTGCTCAAGAGCCTTGCATGCTGCTATCTGGGACTCCTTAAATGCAGGGTTTAATGTAGCTTCTCACAGCGTCCTTTGGCTCAGTTTAAACACCACTGAGAAATCCCATTGGAAAGTACTAACTGTGAACAGTAGAGAGTGAAATCCTCCTTTCAACATAAAATATTGAGATTGTGCCAGCACATCATAAATTTTTGTGGGCGACATTTTAATTGTTGAGAATTTTCATAAGCAAGTTCTTGCTCTTTCAGATTTTTTTCTCATCGACAATTAAAGGAAGGAGGTGAAAAACCTGGAGACTGTAAGAAATCGTCACTTAAATATACTGTTTTTATCAGACTTAGTTACTTAAAAGTTGTAGGTTTCACATTTGAAACGGGGATTGGTTTTACACTTTATTGAACCATATTCTTCCCCTTTGGAACTAAATGTGTGGTCTTTGTAGAAATGAGTCTCTTCATTGAACTATACTATCCTCCTGAGCATGTTAATGGAAAAAGACAGCAGAATTCTGTCTTGTGCAAAGGGAGCTTAGATCTTTCAAAGGTCAGAGAGGATGTAGGAGATGAGACATGGAGAGTACTGCAAGAATTTCTGCCTTTTGTACATGATGTAGTACTAGCATTCACAACCTTGCCATAGCTATCACTACATACACAAGATCCATGCAATATTAAGTCAGTCAAAATCCTGTTATAAATGGGTAAATCATCTCTGGGACCCACCTCTAATTCAGGGACCATTATTAGTTGATGCCTCATGAAAGACAGGGAATCATTCCTTTCGAATTTATAGATACCAGTATAGTCCCCATTCTGCCACAGATGCCCTTAATCAATCCCCCATCCACATACACATGAAGGCAATATGAGCAGTACTAAATGGATTTTTGAATTAACACCAAAAACACGGGATACGTGAAATAGGGAAATAGATTGGAAAACATGTAGAGAGTTTGAGATGGGCAGGAACTTCATTTTTAAAATGTATACATGTGACAATTTCACAAAAATAAAACTTTATACAAAGGAAAAAAAAGATAGGCTATATCTCCTACTCCAGTGGAACTTTCAGGGTAGTGTTTGAGAAGTGATACTTCTTATAAATCAATGAGCCCACATTAAAATGTGTGTTATTTGAACTTTTTTCTTTGTTGTTTTGCCCTTTAGGGAATAAGGCTTTCAATGCTTTAAATTCATCAGCAAGGCTAGAGAAAATAGATGATTGGAGTCGGGAAGAAGCGAGGCATGATTGATTATGCAAAGGAGTACATGGCTCAGGCAAAAGGTCAGCTGAACTCAAAACAATTGCACCATCTCTTTTCATAGCTTTCATGTTTTATTGCTGATATGAAAGGGATGACATGAGGATATGAAGATGTCATAAATGTGTAGATTTTTAATTGGATCACTTGCCTATTCATTTAATCCAGTTGTGTTTTTAGAGAATAAAATATTTTAAGCTTACATCCATTCAAAAGATAGGGAAGACTAATTTCAAATAAAACTTTTCATTGCTTGAGATCCTCATCATTCATTTTGTAAATTTCTTTAATTCCCCTATTTGTACAGACTTGCTCAACATGATGGCTTCCATTCTGACTCTTCCAGTCTCTTTCAACAAAGTCTCTTTTGCTTTATGCTTTGCTTTCTACAAATAATAAATTTCCGGCTCCTTTCAGCATTAGTCCACATTGGGATGTTCACGCTCTTTGACTTTTGATGGAAATAGTTTGTGTTAGCATTGGACACAAAAGCCAAATTCAAAAGAGTTATAATTACATCACCACGAAAAGATCCTGCTTAACGAAATTGAAAACATCATGCTTGCAGTGATCTTTGCAATGTGGAGAATCATTTTGGCAAATTTTATATCCTTTAAAGGCATTTATACTAATATCCTATAATCGTCATGTGCTCAAGTAACAGCAGAAGACCTATTTCTTGCAGTCACTATTTTAATTACAAATTATAATTCAGCACATATTTTAATAATGCTTTAAATTATTTAAACTGTAAATGGTTAAACAACTATAGGACAGTAGTCAAATTTTTTAAGGTCACGAAATTCAGAGTTAAATACTTGAATCCAACTTTTATTTTTCTTGTGCTTTTGAGAGTGGATGGTATTATCAAGATACCATCACTTCATCTAGGCTAAGAGACAATGATCTAATAAATTTGGAAGTATTTGAGCCTTTTGTAAGGGCAAACAGAAATTCCTTCCTCTATAAGAGAGATAGAAAAAAACAAGAGATTACATTTTAATTAGTATAGATTTCAAAGATGAAATGGATGAGGAAGAGATATATCACTATAAAAACCTAGATTGTCTTAAAACTTCTCTCATAAAGAGATTTAAGGAAAAGTTTCACCCTAAGTATGCATACATAATACCAAGTAATATACTGAAGCAAGACCAAAGTAAAGTCAACAAGGGCTGTTTGTTCTTCTAGTCTTTCTTCAGAAATGGTTCTATAGAAATACTAGTAGTTCTGTGAGTTACAAATTATTTCCATAGAGATTCTTTTTATTCGTATGGATTTAGAGTGTATAGATGCAGAAATGTGTATTTCCATTTTAGGGATTAAGAAATGGACTGAAAGTCGTTGAGAAACCAATTCAATTGATGATCAACATACAGGATTGGGGATGATAGATTTCCAGACTCACTCTGAAATCAAAGTCGTCAAACTGCACTTAAAAACATTGGACTCAGTAGATGGCTACCCTAGTTCTTGCATGACCAAATCTCACATAGATTGAAAGCTGCCATATTTTTCACTATATAGTAAGGTCTACTGCCCAATAGCATGTGAAGTTTTCTCCAGCCTTTTAAAGAGTATTTAACTAGGGTGTGATTCTTGCCACATTCATCTGTCTGTATTCATGAGTACTCCATTCTTCCTATACCCAGGGAGCAAGAACGCTTATGCAGTAGGAGCTGTACTGGGAGATGTGGGCACCAGTCCTTTAGACCATGAGGATCTAGAGTCTTTATTGCTTAAACCTATTACATTGTATCAACTCCATGATTTACCTTGAAAAAAAAGTAGTGGTAGTAATAGTAGTCTACTTTCTCAATGCAATGGCATTTAAGGATTATTGAGATGACAATATTAAGACTTGACCTCCTCATTTAGAATATCTATAAATATTACTACTACTAAATCTAAATAATACTACTTCAAAGACATCTTTGCATTAAAATGTTGTCCTTTTGATTTGAAATTTAAAATTTTCAGCGGCAGAAGGAAGCCTTCTATTGTACTATAAGGTCATAGAATCCTGTCTTGGATAAGGCAAGGGTAATAGCTTTATCCTGACTCTACTGCCATGAAATCCTGATTCTGCATAAATACACAAGATGGAATGAGGGGCCATAACCCAACTGTTTCACAATGTTGTGACTACTCACTGAGAACAGACAAATATTTCTGTACAGTAATTGCAGACAGTTCATCTATTGTATGATTTTATAGGAGAATGTCTCCTATAGAGTTTAGAGTCATTGTCTGGCTTTAGTGCCACTTGGCATTGTACAGAATGCTGAGAGAGAAAAATCAGAACAATTGTGGACAAGAGACAAAAATCAGAAAATATAGCCTGGAAATGACTTCAGTACCAACATGACAGAATTGCACTCTAACTGAGCAGAGAAAAAGCTCTGATTTGAGGAAAAAATAGTGCTAAAGGAAAAAACCATGAAACTTTCTGTTCATCTTTAAAGGGTAGAATCATTGAATCCTGTGGACATAATCAGACTCTTGAAGAGCATGTAAGATAGAAAACAAGCACACACACACACACACACACACACACACACACACACACACACGCGCGCACACCACACACACACACTGAAACAAAATTATGGAAAAAGTAAAAGTAAATACAAGGTATTATAGAAAAGAAAACAATACCTTTATTATATACAACCAGGAAGAAAGCCAAGGATTCCACCAACTCAATGGAATTCTAAGTGCTGTGTTGGTACAGTTGCATTGTAACCTACCAAGTTCATCACTGCTTTCCATTCAGCCCATTAGATTTTCTGATTTGCTCATTTTTACCTTTTGCAATTTTAGCTGTCATTTTATGTATCCATGTTCATAAATATTATCTTAGGATGTCACTTATGGTTCTAAAAATCATAATGCCTATATATTTGGAATATACTTTTATAATCAACTACCATTTTGCTGTAACAATTCATAGATGATGCAGGCTACCTACAATGACGTATTGATTTTTTAATACTATATACTAAGGTTGATTGTCAATGATCACAGTTTGTAATTTGATAGTCATTTGGATAAATACATTGAGATTTACATAATGTATAAAATGAGTTTCCAATATAAATTAGCTTTTATCTCTGCATCATCCACTTGGTAAGATATTTAAACTGTAACTGAAGCACAGACAGACTGACACTGTAACAATACTGCCTTCAAATCTACAAACAGCTCCAATACCTAGAACTTCTTTAATTTATTTGGCAACAGTTCATAATTGTCTTCGAGTGTTACATGTACATTTAAAAAGATTAATGTATAAACCAAAGTACATTATAATTTAATGCATATGACAAAAGTCAAATTTTAAAATAACAAGACAATTCTGCTATGTATGTGTTCCCTAAACTGTAGTGCTATGTGTATATACACAATCTAGTAGGCAGTTAAGGAAAAATAAACAAATCTGTCACTTCAATTACACCAGTATTAGTACATGAATATATATATATGTTTATATATATATATATGTTGGGAAAAATAAAATTGCTTTTTCACAAATAATATGATAATATACATAGAAAATTTAATAATTTATGACAATTAGCAGAATAAAATGCTTAGTATTAAAAAAGTATACATTTCTTTGTATAGTATCATTAAAACATTTGGGCTGGTATTATAGAATAATAACCTTTACTTTATCCTTAACATTAAATCCATTTTATTAGTCTTTAAAGAAATTTACATTTGGGAAACAGATAAATAATCAGCTTTATTTATAGAATGGAATATCAAAAATGTCAAAAGTATACAATGTTACTTAAAATGGGGACTGAGAAGTCATATTGATACATACATTAAAAATAGATGAGAATGTGGGAAATACAAAATACAATTATTGTTAGCTACAAAGACAGAGAGATAGATACATACATATATACATATATGCATAGATGATAAAAAACAACAAGGATGTATATATAATGGATAGATAGATAGATAGATAGATAGATAGATAGATAGATAGATAGATAGATAGGATAGATGGTTCCATCATCTTATGTTAGGTTTGAGGGTAGAAAATTTCTGAATGGTGTTTGATACACATATTGAATTTTGCATGACATCAATGTCATGTCCCTTGGGTGCCAGAAATTCCATGTATTTTGCTCTGGGAAGGATGTATGTAGGTTGGTTAGTGGCACCAGAATTATGCTATACTTTACCTAGAATAAAAAAAACCTTTTTAAACCATTAAAACCTAAATCCTGAACAATACCGTTGTTGTTATGATCAAGGTTTTTTGTTGTAGGTTTCATTTTTCAGTCCTGGAGCTGAAAAATCAATATAGCCAACTCTTCTGAAACGAAAGTGTGATTTCCATTTGCAAACAGGGAAATATTATTCATAGAAACAAGAATTGTGCCTGAAAGACTTAAACAATGTGTCTAGAGAAAGTCTGTGAAATTACTAACAAATTTATTTATTACTTAAGAAATCAATGTTTATATTGATAATAAACCTATGAAATAACTCAAATTTAGGCAGGCTGTCATTATATCATAATTTTATATTATTTTGGATTGGTTATTTTAATTACTGTTAAATAAATTTTTACTTTAGAAAAATCTTACAATATTTAACTATTATTTAAAAATGATGTCAGTAAGCAAATGTTTTTATTGGAATGATTAAACATATAGACATATATAAATTAATATATACATTCAGATCAGATATATTACACATTTCTTCTCTACAATCCCTGACCTTGTGCAACCCTATTCTGTGAGAAACTAAGATGAGGTTAGTAAATGTTACTTCAATGACCAAACAATCATAGAAAATATAAATGTATTTTCTCATTATTGTTGTGAGTGTTGATTTCAAATATTTTATGTACTAGAATAATTTGTATTTTTGAAATACAAATTAAAAAGAAAATTACTGGTTATCTTTACTTCCATACATACATGAAGCAGTCTCTAGGTCTATTCTTCTTAAAACCGCATATGAGCTATGAGCCAACTAGATGTGGGAGTATGTAAGATACCCATATTTCCCATTGTCACTGTGACAGCCAGCCCACAATTATAGAGCTGCCACATATATAGCTGCCCATGATTCATTTGTTAAATGCTTTTTAAGATTATGATGGATTATATTCCTAATTTGATGTTAATTCCAATAGTGCTCATCAAAACACAATCGTAGTCTAAAAGAGATTGATTCTTACGGCCTAACATCTATTTATAAGTTACCATTTGAATTTCACCTTTCAGTAGTCTAAGCCAGTGTATTCGACCACTTTCATCAGTAATATCTTCCACATGATCAGTGAACTTATTCATAAGTATTTGTGAGTATAACTTGTTTCCTTTCCCCTTCTTTTATATTGCTTATTCAGCTTTGTCCATTAAAGGCTAATTTTCCAAGTGTGGAAAATAGTTTTCTTTGAATTTCTTCTATTTAGAATTTATGTTAATTCTATTTTCTATGAAGAGCTTGACTGTTTACATATGTTGTTTGAAAAACTCTAATTATAAACTTCTCTTACTATGAGAAGATAGAGAGACTCGCAACTCTGATAATCATCTCCATAACTGACTTGAGCATTATACTACAGCAAAAGTCTTTGAGAGAAGTAAACACCTCATATGAGTGCATTAAGTGAGAGGATACATTTAGCCCAAGATTTGCATCTTCTTGTTCTTCATCAAGACAACAAACTTTTGTAAAATAATTTTGAAGGTGTAATTAAAATTACTACTTGATAAATTTGAAGATGAAACTCCTGTCATGGGTTGTAAGGATGTGCCCAGAATAAATACTTGGGCAGCTTACTAAAAATAGGAGAGTTGAGCATAAAACTCAAAGATTTGCAGCTTACGTGAAATGTAATTGTTTCAGAGTGATTGGAGTAGAGCAAGAGAACAAGAGTAAAAGTGGAAAGAGGAGGAGAAGAAAAGAGTGAGGAGAGACAGGGGAAAGGGTGAGAGATTTGGGCAAGAAAAGAGATAGGAGAAGGAATAGTGATACAGGGTCAATTCTAGGAGCAAAGACAACCAAGCAAGAAACAACAAAGAAACTGACCTTCATCTAGGGGTTTTGACTGCAGACTCCAAAGTAGGCCTGAGTTCAGATCTGCAGGCCATGTTACACACACTAACTTCTAACTAGAGATACCCATAAAAATTCTTATTTTGCTCCTGAGTTTTTTATCTTACAAAACCATATTAGTAAATGGTCACTCTTTGAAGATCAGAAGTATAAAGTAGTTTGCCCATCAATAGGGAGTAATAGCATCCAATTTATAATTAGATGTTAGTCCTGTTTCCTAAAGGACCTACACACTCTTTTAGAGCCATTGAGGACGTACATTCCCTTAGCCATGCATACATGAGACTGTTCCCATTTTACTTCCCCAATGTCTTCTTTGACTAGTTCAGTAATGGTAACTTGGTCATGGGATTTGTATTGAATCAAATCTTTTCCCCTAAAAATACTGAGTGCTCATACCATATTATCATTTCGACAACCATTCTCCCTCCAACATTTTTGTCAAATTTTCCAGATAAAAATAGCAGGCAGTTGGTTTACAAGGCAGTTCTTTTGTTTTCCCACCAATTAGGAAGCAGCACTAGAAAGGAGATCATCTGCATTTAAACACCGTTGACTCAGTGACCGAGTTAGTTGTTATTCTCACCTATGAGAAGTGAGTTTCATTTCGTTGATTTCTCAGGTCAGATGGGCCTTTGTCATGTCTGTGGAAAATAGCCTTGAATGACAGATACAGCAGGGCCCAGGCTACTATGAGTGGAAACACTCCTAATAAAGTGGTTTCAAGCTGTATCAGAAAGTGGACTGAGAATTAGCCCGAAGGAGTAAAGGCAGTAAGCAGTGTCCTTTCATAGGCTCTGCATTGGTTCCTGCTTGAGCAGTTTTCCTGACATCCTTGAATGAATTCCTTGATTGTATTCCGCAAGTTTAAGCCAAACAAACCCTTCCCTTACCTGGTTACTTTTGATCACGTTGTTTACCATGGCAACAGATCAGATGGGCAACTGAGATCAACCAGTCAGCATCTAGCAAAGGCTGGGAAAAAAAGTCTAATGTAAAACAGATGACAATGCTAAACACTTAAGGTGTCAGGTTAATAAGCCTCAGCACCAGAGCTAGCTCTCATCTGTTAGTTCAGTTCAGAACATCCATAGTCATTGTGTAAGAGAAGACAAAAATTCTATTTTCTGTGATCTGTCAAGCTTTCTATCATTTACATTCTATAATTTGAAATGAAAAGCAGACAAAATTTTAGATCAAACATATTGGATATCTTTGTTTTCCCTAATGAAATGACAATATGATGAGAGAAAAAATATAGGTTAATCACAATTTCATCTTATTAATTGATCATTCAATCTCATTGACTGTTGCAAAATGTGTATTTATATCCCATTTACAGACTACTAAAATGACATTATCAAACTCTTTGCATGCTAAACAATGTCATTTTCTTTACACCAATTGGTATGATATGATGAATCAAAAAATATAGCCAGGCAACAATATTGATTGAAGCTCTGTCATGATATATATCATAAGTGAATAGTAATGTTTCTGTTTATTTATACCACAATAGTAAATAAGTAGAACCAAATAAGTACCATTGGGTAAACTCTGATTCAAAAGACGACATCAGGAAAAAATAAGAGAAAGGAAACTATGTGGTTATCTCTGGGTTCTGTGTTACCTGTAAGGAGACAGATCCATGGTAATGTGTTATGGCTGGAGAGAGAGAGCAGGGAACTAGCAAATGCTTCAGGAGAAGAGATTAATGCTTTATATGACCTATTGCATTGTGTCCTTTCATTCAGTGGTAGTTCTGTTAGACTAAATCCAGTGCAGGGGCTGGGGGGGGGGAACTAACATACAACTGGGACTCCATCTGCTACACATAGGAAGCTGAAAAAGATTTAGCATAATCTCCAGCCTGGACTAACTGACTACTGACTTGACAAGATAGATTCTAGTTTCTCCTTTGGCCTATAAACATACACAAGAGTTCATTTGTATGTACCGAAAGAGGGACAGAGGAAATTATCTTGACAATATTTTACTATATTTCCTTGGGAAACATTCATTATAACTTTAATGGTGCCCTGCTGCTGTTATTAAACCAAGACAAAATGAACCGAAATTTGAATTACCAAAGCATGTTTTAAATTTTCCTGGAGAGACAGAAGATGCATCTTGTACAAGAATCAGTTGACACTACACTCTATTAGAAATGGTTAATAGTCTCATATATATATATATATATATATATATATATATATATATATATATCATAAACTGAACGCTTTATTTTATTTTAAAACTGTCTAGTATCTGTACCTCATACAATGGAGAAAATAGCTTCTATACAATTAAGCGACAAGTAAAGTAAGAGATGAATCATGTGGGAAAAGCATCTTTCTCTTCAGGCCAAGCTCAGGGTAGTTTCAAATCATATTCTTTCACATCATGGTCCCATACATGGAGCACTTTGATACATATTTGAATATTTTTGTTTTCAATCATTTGCATTTAAATGGTTTCAGGACCAGCATTCTAATTCAATATGAAAGGGGCAATACAAAGCATCTCTCCTTTTCTATCTATAGGTAATAGCCATCCTTGTGTCGTGTGATTATCATTATAAAGTACATGAGGGAATTAATTTAAAAATTTTGAAAGCAGCCCCAGTGTCAGTCACCATACTAATCAGAGTATTGATTTCTCCCTTTGATTCTTCTCCAGATTCATTTCACAATTTGCTTCAAGAACCGTGTTTCAAAACAATGTACTATCTCATGTCATTTCTTGGTTAGAGACATTCTCTATCACTTGACTTAGACATGCTGAGCCTAGAGTTCTTAGCTCTCTGGCCAGCCTCTATATGCCTGAACTCTCAGGACCAGATGCCTGTGTGTATGATACCATGTCTGCTATGCACGTCCCTGCCTTACGTTTTATTTATCTCCCGTTAGCATGCTAAGTTATTATAATTCCTTAGAAACACAGTGTCAGCAGTTCCTTGACATTAGAAAATTCTCTCCTTTGATTCAGGTTGCTGCATTTGAATGTCATATGCCTTAGCTACTGTACGTAGTTCTCACTTATGGTCTCAATCAATCTAAGATGTGATACTGTATGCTCAGCATAGGATAAAATTTTACTTACAAATACATCTGTATATATCCAAAATTAAATAGGAACAACAGTTTTTATCTCTTTATTAACATCTTTGGATGAATTCTCAAAACAGTCTGACAGATGTCTTGATGTCAATAAAATTTGTAAAAGCATTTATTAGTATATTTAAAATTCTTTCTAGCTTCAGTTTATGGACAACTGAGAAAAATTTTCTTCAGTGGTATACCCGTAAGCCAGGTGCTAATTTCATGGGTAAATTTTCACCCATAGTTCTATATAAATAACCCTAATATAAATTATTGGATAAGTAAATCATAATAAACTGAGGATGAAGGTGATCATAGAGAATAAGGAAGAGTTTAGAAATGGTAGGTGGGGGACTTTAACCAAAAGTGTAATGTGGCGAATATGACAAGGCCCATATGAAAAGACATAATAATGACGCCTGTTTTAATACTAAACCATTAAAACATTGAAAAGCTTTAAAACAAAAAAAATTCTATAAATGTATACTAGATACTTCAGGGTTACATTTTCTCAAACTAATTAACACACGTATTTGAATTTCACTATTTAACTTTTTGACTTTATTTATTTGTTTTATATTACATGTAAATATGTGCTCCCTAATTATCCCTGGGCCCTAAAATACTGCATGTAGGCAACAGGTCCCCAACCACTAACCTCTAAACATTTGAAAACAATTGTGTAAATGCTAGGAAGTGAACCAAGATAACTTGGAAAAACAGATAGTTATCCTAACCAGTGAGTAATTCTCCCAGACTCTCACTTCCATCTATAATGTATTAAAATCTAATGTCTAGCTACATAGGTGACTATCATATAATTCTTAGACAGTGTGGTAGTTAGAATGAAATATCCCTGTAAATGTTGACCACTTGAATCCTTAGTTATTTATGTAAATTAGTGGCCTTTTGAAGAGGATTAAAATATGTTTCATGGCTAGAGGAAAGAGTTCAGAAGTGGGGCTCTCAATGGTTCTTGCTTCCATCCCTTGTCTTGGCCACTATGAGTCCTAACCTTCTGGAACCATAAAACTCAAATAAAACCTTTGTATAAGTTGCCTTGGTCAAGGTATTTTGATACAGCAATAAAAACATAACAAACATAAGAAGGCATAGACAGTGGTAGATATTATTTAACACTAAAAGCCAAGGGAACTTACATAAACTCTGTCAGAATGCGTGCAGCTGTTGTTCAATGCCATCTGTTGTAGTTACTTGGGAAGGGTGACAATAACGGGGTTTTTAGTATTCCTAATAACTGTTAGGTATAAACTGATTTGCTGTCCCCAGACATCTTAGGAGGAAACAAAACTATTTGCTCGCTAAGAAATTGAACAGAGTAACGAGTCTTTCCATACTGATAAAAATTAAGAAAACATTATGAATACTTGTAAAAATGAGAAGCAATCTATGGCAGTGCATCAGGATAAAACCTGGATGTGATTGTCTCTACCTAGATTTCAGTTGTTCACCCTAACACTTCCTTAAAGATCTGAATGCATATATATACATATATATATATTCATTCTACCACTTTGCTACTTTAAAGGTTTAAATAAACTTTTCACTTTAAAAGACTTAAATTATTCTAAGAGAATTTTTAAAGTCTTATAATTTCAAACACCATTCCTAAACAGGCATCAGGAACTAAAGGGAACATGTCTTAACAAATGACTTGGGAATCACTGAAGTTTAGAGTTGTAAAGATTAATGATAGGCAGTCTGGACTCTGTTTTCTGGAAGTTATAAAGACAAGGAGGTCTTGGGGCTTGTTGGCCAGCCAGTGTAGCTGAATTTGTGATCTATGGGGTCAGTTAATAGCTTTTCCAAAGGAAACAATAAAGGGAGAACAATTGAAAAATATAACCAACACATACACACACACATACACAAACACACATATGCACCTACATGCTGTGCACCCATTCATAATAACATATGCATGAATCATGCACAAAACAAGAAAACAAACAAGTGAGAAGGGAAAAGGACAAACCCAAGAGTTTCTCCATCTTCAGGGAAAGGAGAAGACGAATGCATACAGCAACCAAAAAATATTCATTTGATAAAGTTTTATCCCAACAGAATAATGGCCTTCAATATAAAACAACAGTAACAACCATAAAATCCTTTGTAGCACTGCATTTTATATTTTATATTTACTTTTATCATCCAAGGGTCACATGGTCAGGATTATATTTCTGATATGTATGATCTGGAATGTAAATATACTTCATTTAGAAAACAACTCAGAATTGTTCACTCTATGCATTTCACACATTTTGTTCTTATGTCTCTAAGCCAATGTATATTAAATCTCTTTCTAAATTTATTACAGTAGCTATAAAAATGCAAAAATATTTATACATGTATAAATATATTGAAGTTCATTCAAAATATTAACATTAGATATATCAAAATGCAGTTCACTGCCATTAAACAAAATATTTTAAAAGTCAAGATATAAAAGGAAAAAAGTCGTGTGTATTTCCAAGTTCTAGAGTCTAAAATAGGATTCCAGTGATTCTTTGTATCTCTCTCTCTCTCTCTCTCTCTCTCTCTCTCTCTCTCTCTCTCTCTCCTCTGTGTGTGTGTGTGTGTGCGTGCATGCGTGCATGTGTGCTTGTGTGTGTGTGTGTGTGTGTGTGTGTGTATGTAATAAAAATGTTTGGTTTGTGTGCTGAGTATAAACACATAGAAACGACTGTGTAAATCTTTATTTGTATATGTGAAGATTTTCATGTAGCAAACATGAATTTAAATGGTTTCTTTGATTAAGAAACTTTTTAATTATGTCATTCTGACAGGCCTGCAAGTAATAGGGATGCTCCCATTTCTATATCTCCAGTATTGGTGATAAAACACATGCATTGCTCTGTTTTTGTATGAATTCCGGGAATCTGAACACAGGTCCATATGGTTTCACAGAAATGACTTCGCAATTTGAGTCATCTCCCCTTGCAACCTTTGTTCTTAAATGGGATCTTTCATTAAATTTTGGATTTCAATTTAGCCCAAAATTTGATTAACATGAAAAATCCATACTTAATGAAGTTTACATATATATCACAATCCCTCTCCTTCCCACATTCACAAAGATAATTTCTATTTCATCACTACCGCCAATGATGGGGAATGACTGCTGAATATTATATTTATTGGGTAGAAAATTTTAAGACATATTATTTTCAAAGGTTAGCTTGATTTTTTTAAAAATCTGAGGCTGATGGTTCCCTTCAGTTAATTGACTACTACACAAGTGTGTGATTCATTCTACAACACTCATTTTTTTTTAAAAAGAACAGTTTCTGTGAGCAAAATACAGGAGACTCCTTGGGGGTTACTAGTCACTAAGTCAACCCATATTTCTAAACTCTAGATTCAGTAATATGCTCAATTATAGAAAAGGAATTTACAATTACTAAAACATAATTTTCGTTTCTATTTACAAGGATATTTTACTATTTAGAAAAAAATTTTAAATAATATTAATTCAAATGTGTTTGTGGATAATGAAGGTCATATCTAGGGATATTTGTAGGAGATAACAAGGAAGGAAGATTAGATGCTAGGAAACATTGGGATTATTTTAAAAGACATTTCTTTAAAATTCCCAGCAGGTGCAATTGCTTGGCACTGATTATTAAAAGTAACGTTCAGCATTCTATGTGAGTGATATCCCTACCTAGACAGAATTCATGGCTTGAGGTCTGTATGGGCATCATGTTGGCTGGTTGGAGCAGTTCTGCACAGGATATTTTGGCCTCTTCATCCGTTCTTACAATTGCGTCATGACCATTTCATTCTCTACAATATTTCTCTTGCCTCAGTTCCCCTAATGCATGCCTAATCAGTCTGATTAGGTGAAAACTACACATTGCATGTTTACTATGTACAGAAATACATGTCTGCTACATGCTCAAAAATGTCTCAACATGAACACTCTTTAGCCCATGCATAAAGGTTGGTACCTTAGCATTCATTTTATTGCTCAAGATACTTTCTAAAACTTGAAAATTTCTGACAGAACCAGAAAGAATACCATGTGTTTTAGATGATTAACGTTCTTCAGCCCTTATTCTATTTTCAGCTGACAATTTTTTCCTTCCTGTAATAAAGCAATGAAACAGATTTTTTTAAACTATGGAAAATGTGACCCTATATAACCTCTCATGTCGCAGTCTTTCTAAGTTTATTCTGAGCTGCCTTTAGATATAATTTAAGCAACAGATAATTAATTGTTACCTACATATTCTACATTATATGCATACCATAAAACTTATTAAAATTTAGCTGATATGTTTACAATGTTAATACTATAGCTTGGAGACACTCATAATATGGACACTTAATATATATTTGGCATACAGATAAATTAATAAATATTACTTTGTACTCTGGTTGGAAACTGCTATATAATTTATTTGAATATGTTTGATGCAAACATTAAAATTCTTTGAGACAAAGATCAGAATTCAATATAATTCCACAGATTCTTCTACAATTCTTTCTTACTACCACATCCCAATATTGATGTTCCTTCCTGCCTTTCTGCTTTACACAGTGTTGACAGCATTGTTTATCAAGTTCAAAATTTTCGAAACTTAATAAATTAGTTTTTTTATATGATGGACTTAAGCCTTCTTTTTGGTGAAATTGGGTCATGAAAGTAGTGAGAAGGAAAGGAAATATTCTGAGTCAGTGAAATATCAATTGCTTAACTTAAAAGCTATACTCCAATGACTGAGTATATGATATAGAATTTAGGTACATGACTTTAAATGCTAGACCTACTGTTAATAGAGTGTATTTTTTTTGATTATTTCAGTACCAATTTCTTCACTTGAAAAGTGAAACATATTAGAGCACTTACTATTTAGAACTGTAAGCATAGTGGAGACATCAAGCACTGGAGCTGACCAATTAGTATGCTTAACACATATGTAGTCTAAAACTTCATTCTAAATAGTTATATCTGTACTCATTGATTAATTAATCACCCAGTGATCACCAGAGAAGTTTCTTGATGAGCTAAAAGGACAGCAAATAACATAGTAGCCCTCAACTTGTAAAACTCCTGGAATCAGACATTTATACCCATGACCCTTCTCTGAAGGCTCAGAGATTATAATGAAGGAAGAGAGGAAAGATTGTAAAAGCTAGAAATTGGGGAAGATCATAAAAATACAGTAGTTTGTGGATATCCATGAAATCTATGCTTTGGAACTCACAGCAAGTGTGGTTAAACATACAGAAAACTCAACCATCTACTGTTTCATCATGTAGTGAAAGGGTCAAGACCAATGGTATCTCGGAGAATGGATTTAATTGTGCTTAAGGGTATGATCTCATTGTGCAAATGAACCACATTTTCTGTATCCATTCATCTGTTGCGGGAAATTTAAAAATACTCAGCAATTAAGAATGAGGACATCACGAGTTTTGCAGGCAAATGGATAGAACTAGAAAATATCATCTTGAGTGAGTATAACTCAGACACAAAAGATATACAGTTATGCACTCACTAACAAGTGGATATTCGCCAAGAAAAAAAAAGTACAGAATACATAAGATACAGTAGTCCACAGAACTCAAAAAGATCAATAAACTGAAGGGCCTAAGTGAGGATTCCTTAGTCCCACTTGGGAGGAGAAGAAGGCAATCACAGCAGCGGGGAGAGATGGAGGGGCCTGGGATGGAAAGGGGACAGGAGTCCCTGGAGAGGGAAATGTGATCTGTTACTGAGTTGGGGAAAAGGACTGAATCCCTGAGGTCAAGCAGAATGAATGGAAACAGGTAACCCCAGAAGGTATGAGGTAGGCGACCCTCCAGAATGTACCAGAGACCTGGAAGGTAAAAAATTGTGAGAGCTCACCTTAGATGAAATGTCCTTCAGTCGGGAGAAGGAACTTGCACTGTTCACCACCAGCTGAAAGTCAGGGCATCAGTGAGGGATGGGGTTGCTATCCCATAGCCAAAGCTCTAACCCATAATTCTTCCTCTCTGAAAGAAATGCAGAGATGGAAATGAAGAAGAGTCTGAGGGAAGGAAGGTCCAGCAACGGTCCCAAGATGGGATTCTGCTCAAGGGAAGGCTCCAAGACCTGACACCATTACGGAGGCTAAGGAGCACTTACAAAAAGAGACCTATCGTGACTGCCATCTGAAAGACCCAACAAGCAGCTGAAAGAGTCAGATGCGGATATATGCACCCAACCAGTGAACACAAGCTTCTGACCCCTCTGGTTAAATTAGCAAAAGGTTGCAAGAAGCTAAGGAGGAGGGCAACCCAAAGGAGACTGCCCATCAGTCTCAACTAACCTGGATCCTGGGGATCTCTCAGGCACTGGATTCCCAACCAGACAGCATAAACCAGAAGATATGAGGCTTCCAACACATATACAGCACAAAATTGCCAGGACTGGTTTATGCTTCCTCCAGCTTTTCAACCAGAGGGGTGTGCAGTTCCTGTTCATTGGTGGGGTGCACATATCTGCATCTGACTCTTTCAGTTGTATACTTGTTCTTTTGGAGAGCAGTCACGGTAGGTCCCTTTTTGTGAATGCCCCATAGCTTCAGTAATGGTGTCAGGTCTTGGACCCCCCCCTTGAACTGGAACCCACTTTGGACCTGCCCCTCAACATTCATTTCCTCAGGCTCTTCTTTATTTCCATCTCTGCAGTTCTTTCAGACAGGAAGGATTATGGGTCAGAGCTTTGGCTGTGGGATAGCAACCCCATCCCTCATTTGATGCCTTCCCTGTCTTTCAGCTGGTGATGAACAGTGTAAGTTCCTTCTCACCACTGAGGGGCATGTCATCTAGGGTACCCCCCCCTTTTAGTCCTAATTGTCTCTCACTCCCCAGGTCTCTGGTACATTCTAGAGGGTCTTCCCAACCTCCTTCCTCCTTAGGTTGCCTGTTTCCATCTATTCTTCTGGCGCTTAGGGCTTCATTCCCCACCCCAAATACCAGATCATGTTCCCCTCTCCCCCTACCCCCATTCTTTTTCCCTCCCCTGCCCCTTCCTCCTTTCCCCTAAATCTTAAGTGCTATTTAAATATGAACTGTTCAAACTATGACTTCTCTTTCCAAGTCATTATATGTTGAAAAATTGGTGTCATACAATGTTATAATTGGGAAAGTTAATTGAAATAAAAATACCTTATCTCTTCTAAGGTAATGAAAGAAAGAGATGTTCTCCCGAAAGCAAGAGGCCCTGAGTCAACCTCATTCACCCACAGCCTGATCAATGTTGTTAGCTTCATAGTCTAAACTGTGGCCTATGTTTCTGGTGTTTTTATTTTAAAATACTTGACTGCAAATTTTGTACAAGAGAAAATTGTCTAATACATCATGAGAATCTCTTCAATTTAGAAAAGTGCACAAAGTGAAGAAAAACTTGGCTTTTATTCAGGAACAATTAATTTCTTCTGCTATCATTCTTAATAAGCAGATTCTTCTTTCTGCCATTAAAGCAAAATGACTTGAGGTAAAGATTGAAGACACTAGCCACATAATGAGCATCAAAGTTATACCTAATGCAAAAAAATAAATTACTATATTACCCCTAGTGTAATGGCAAATGGTTTTGTTATATTAAATTATTTTCATTCTGCCAACCATGCATCCATGATAAAGTTGTCTATGTCAAATAAATGAATACCTCATTTCCTCAGGTAGTTGGGCTTATTTTCTTGAATATGTTAATAGATAGATAGATGGAGAGAGAGACAGAGAGAGAGAGAGAGTTTTCTATAGAGCTAAGCACCAAAAAGATGATTAATAATAAGAAGTATATATTCAATTAAGTGATCAAAGTATTGCACCCATCCAGCACACTGCATATCTTTATATACATACAAACATACATACATACAACAAACACACAGATAGACAGACAGACAGACACACACACAATTAGTTATGAAATATTGGGCAGTTTAACACTAATTTAGGCTCAGAAAATAAAGGACAAATGAAAAAGTTGTTATTTTATTTCTATAAATCTTAATCATAGATGACCACTCATAAAATGAAGAAAACACTGCTAATTGATAGGAGTCAGGACAGGACAGAGAGATGAGGGCTGCAAATGAAAATGTTCGATAGCACCATAAGCAATATAACTTGAGAAAGTAACTCTATTGTGCTATATGTACAATAGGAAGGAGTTTCACGTCATAGGAATTTCAATGTGAATTTTAAAAATGCTGTAGTGAATGCTGAAAACACATTTGGAAAGCTTTTTCACTATAACATAACCACCTGGATGTACGTAATTGACTCTAGAACTATAGATTTCTCTAGTACACTATTGATGCTGTTCGAAGTAAATAAAAATGACACATTTTTCTGTGTTGATTTATAATAAATATAAATAAATAAATAATCAAATAAATAAAAATTTCATTTGTTTTTGGATGTGTATGAGTGTAGATGTACATGTACATGTCTGGGTGCAGTTGCGTGTATACTCTGACCCACATGTGACGGTCACTTGAAAAGTTGAGGGACTCAATTCTCTCCACCATGGGGATTTTGGATCTGTATCTGGTTATCAGAGTTGGTGATACACCCATTTGATTAGCCGTCTAGCCCACATGTGTGTTCATTTAATTCTCAAAATCCATTTGATCATTGTCCTAAGTACTATAAAGCACTTGTTCATAAATGAACACAAAAGACTGCCTTGTGTTTTCTATTTCTACCCTGTCTTACTACTGAAAAATGGAATGTTAAAAAAATGTATGCAAATGGACAACTGTCACTCCTCTCAAAAGAAATAGAACTTGATTATTTAATCTAAATGCTGGAAAATGCCTTGTGAATTGGTACCAATAAGTTAATGAATGGGTAGAGGAGATACTTGGTTTGAACTAGGATAGTCAACAGTTTCATTTGGCATCATGAATTTCATAAGGAAGCAGAAAGATGCCAGCATTGCCTTTCTTATGAGGCAGAAGGACATCATGAATCCTCTGTTGTTAAACATTACCCATGCCGCCTTTGACACATTTTAGAAGAATGTAGTCAATAAGCATCAAGCAGATTATCTCTACTTTGAGCCATTTTTATTTAGTTATTATTAATATGTATATATATCTATTATAAATGTATGTATGTCTGCATGTATGAAAGATACATGGGGTTTTACCTAAATATAACGAAGATATGAGTTATAGCAATTTAGACCCTGGGCTTATAATTAACATTCAATTAGGACAGTGATGAACTTTAAGAAGAAGTGTAGGAGAATGAAGAGGGTTGTTAATCATTACAGGGAGTGTCATCTATGAAAGCAATATTTTAAATTAAGTCATGAATGATACAGGTAGGGAAAACATGACTACTGATGAGTTCACCTGGGATTATGCTTATGACTTTAAGAATTCCAAATAACTAAAGAGTTGCTGAGGGGAGAGTAATAATTGTTGGTGATGTCTTACAGTAGACCAAGTCACAAACTATGGGGGAGAGAATACTACCAAGTTAAGCAGGCAAGTAAACACGATAGGTAACTATAACTAGCACACAAAAGAATCACTCAGATGATCCTGCTGATTTTCACAATAATAAAAACAGAAAGTAGAGAATAAAGTTAAGAATTTCAGCAGGCTTATGAGAAGGATAATATATGCATACTATAAGAGTATAAATGAAATATTGACTACTATAAAACACAAATCTCTCTTGTCCTCCACTCTCCCTCTTTCCCTTTATGTCTGTGCTGTGTGTGTCTTCATGATACTAGCAGCAGATACCAACATAAAGTATAGGATGACATCATTATGCAGGTGAAGGCAGGTATAGGGTAGAACAAGGCCTGTCATTGGTCGAGAAGGAAGGATGGGTAGGAGAAAAGTTTTAGAGAGAGGAAGAGACTGGAACTAAGGGAGAAGAAACGGCTGGGAGAACATGGAGGCAGATGTTAGGATTTTTCTCTGCAGCTTTACAGGTTGCTATGAATATTCTTAAGGGATGGATGTGTACAGGGCTTTGTGTGTCTATATGAGCAAATTATGTATTATCAGTTGGTGTTGTGTGTTCTTTCATGTGGCTATTTAAGTTCAAGAGAGTATGTGGTGGCTAGAGACATGTGTATGGTGACAACCTGCCTTGGGAACTAGATGGGGGGAGAGATTGTTACCAGGCTCAGAGAAAAGCCATCGGCAGTGTGATATGGGATAGAACAAAGCGGGTGAGAGGCTTTGCTGACTGAGATGACGATATCTACCAGATATCTTAGGGCACTAATGTGCCAATTTAGTGCAGGATGAAGGAAAACATTTTTTTATAATTTTACAGAAACATAAAGGAGGGTACCTAGAGTAATAACATATCAGGATCAATTAGAGCTAGACTCTTCAAAACAAGTTGAAAAATAAGGAGAGCAAATGTACTTTTGAGGAACAGTAATTCTGTTTTCTGTAGCCAATCTACTTGACCATCCAGAGAACCCCTCTCCTGGAAATTCTATATCTCCTTCTGTCAGTTGTTAAGCATGATGCAGAGCAAAAGAGTAAGTTTGTAAGTTTATGGAGAAGGATGTTAGAATAACGTTTATTATAAGTTTCACACTCATGAATAATAAATAACAAAAGAATAAACACATAAATCTTAACATTTTAAAGTTGAAAATCAGAGGGACAAATAGCGGTCCTATCATTTACTATGCATATTCCCTTGGTATTTCTGACTCTCCCTCAAGAATATACATACTGGGGTGTCTTACAATCTCCAACCATGCAATTTTTTTTTCTAAAATGCATGTATCTATAATCAGTAAAATTGTTTTTACAAAGTCATGTGTACAATGTATTCATGTTGTTGAATCTATCTATAATTTATTCATTGCTGTTTCTTTAAAATTCTTTCCACTTTAAAAATATTCATAAATCTCCTTTTCTTGTTATAGTGTTTGAATGTTTATAGCCTTCTTTGTTCCCAAGCATTGTAGCAGTGAGAGAAACATGACTTATGAATCAAAATTCTCAAAAGCCTTAAATGTATATGCAAATGAGTAGAACTTCTAGATTATAGAGTTTTTATTGTAATATTATAATTCAGTAGACATGAGCAAATTATTTCCAAAAATTTACATTCTGTCTTTCTTGGCTAGCAGAAAAGTTAGTGATGTTCTAAATTAGTTTCAGTTACAATTTTAAAGGATTCTGTACAGGTATACAAAAAATATATACCCATTCCCTTTTTTGCTCATATCCACCGAAGTACTGATTTTCTAATTTTAACTCTCCTCTTTTTTTTTTTGCTAACAGACTATTTCAATTACTATACATATAAGAATGTCAAACAAAATGCCAGAGCATAGAAAAGCTACCAATACGAGCATCCTCAAAAAATGTGAGTTTATTTCCCTCAGCAACTATCAAGTGAAAATAACGCCTTATGTGGGGGGTGTGACTATGCAATTAAACAAAATAAATTGTTTTCATCTGCTGTTAAGTGTTTGTCTATTGTATGTATAAAAGGAAGAATCTGCCTTTCTTTTATATATTAAAAATAAATAAATTTAATAAGCTCCCATTGAATAAAGCTATATTTCACAATCTGGCAATTTACCCAACATAACATTTTTCTTTGATTTATTGTTCTGGTTTTGGTGAATTCAAAGGACTGCAGGGCATTCATGGCACAAGTCATTATGGTTATCCTTCTTCAACGCAACAGATATTCATTGTAACTTTCCCTTGACTGTAACAGTAATCTCTTGTGATGTCCCACATCTATTCGATGGTGGCAATTATGTTAACCTGTTTGTAAATAACTCATTAGAAAACAATGAATCAATTTACATTTGAACGGTGATATGTATTCTTATGATGGGCATTGGTTTCACGTTTTGTGGTGGAAGCATCATTCTGACTGAACGGAGTTACAAAGCACGAGCTGGTAGAAGGCAAGCAGACTCCTGCATACAGATGGTACATTAGCTTGAGTCTACAGTCATGGTAATGTGCAGTTTTATTTTCATATAAGATTTGTTGCAACACTTATGGCTATAAACATGACTCTGAATCATTATATATTCTGAGAATATTACAAAAGTAGATACTAACTTATAACATGTGACATCAGAACATTATTGTGTGTATACTGGGAAGAAAATATGTATTTGCATTATTGGCTTAATTCATTCAAAGTATGAAGGTGTTTGACTCTGGAATAGGACACATCAACGAAGAAGACAAAGTTTAGAAAGCACTAAGATAATCACAATTTTAAAAATGTTAACTCTTGAATTTTTGTGTATTTATATTTATTTACTTTCAGAAATTTACAGGATTATAGTTAGATAATAATTCATCTTTAACTCTGCACTGCAATTCTTTATACATTTATTCTCACATCCTTACCTTCACAATTTTGTTTGGTTCTTTTTAACAAAATGAAATTTAATAAGATAAAACAGCAACGAACTCAGAGGAAGGCTGGAAAGGACTAATCAGGGAGGTAAAGAAGCTCCAAGAGCACGTCCAAAGGTACAAAGACCCACTCCACTCATTCACACACTTAGGAGTCCCATAAAAATACCAAGCTGAGCTACAATTTATAAGCAGTAGACCTGATGCTAAGAGTTAGTGTTAGCTCAGAGCTTGCTGCTTCAGTCTCAATGAGTTCATCTGAGCCTGCCTCAAACTGGTTCGGAGTGACATATTCTCCTTGTCTCTCCCATTCCCTTTGGCTCCTCTATTCATTCTGCTTTCTTCCACAGGGTTCCAAGGGCTTTGAGTGGAGCAATTTGATTGAAACTTCCCATTTAGAGCAGTGTGTTCTAAAGAAACTTAGAGATAGATAGATAGATAGAGAGAGAGAGAGAGAGAGAGAGAGAGAGAGTCTTTTTCTTTTTGAATTAGTTTGCCTGTAGGTTTTTTCATCTTTTTCTAATACGTTGTATCTGTATCAGGAAGCTTCTCAGCTAATAACTGAGTAAGGCACTGATCCATATGCATATCTGAATGCCATGAGGAAGCATTTTATTGATGTATATATGTTTAGAGCAGTAATGTTTGGTTTTACCCTAGATCCAGGGCTATCTAGTATCTTACTCTTGGTCAGCCAGGCAGTGTTATGTGGAGGTTCCTGTTGTGAGACCTCTGCACATAACACTGATGGGAGGGAATGAGTCAGGTCATGGTAAGAATGAAAATGCATTGAAGACGGACATGTTTGTTAGACTGGTATAAGACTTCTATTATGAAAAAAAGAAATTCAAAATATTAAGGTCAGACCCTGGTGCAATGACATTCACTGTTCGATTGGGTTTCTGTAACCCTTGGAATATAATACCTCTGAACATGACTGGTATAAAATTCAGTCTCATTTAAAGAGGCTTTAAAACACCTCTAATTTGCCTTTGGATATGGACTTTCTACAATACATGATATTGGATATTAATACTTTTAGAGTGGAATCTACTTCTACTGTGGAAATGTCTTCAGCTTTTGCCTCTGCATGTGTATGTGGGTGGGAGTGAGGGAGGAGAACAGAAATTAGGGGTAGGCAAGGGATATGGGATATAGGAGGCTCCAGGGAGTCTATGGTGGTGAATCTAGCTGAATTATAGATTCCAAGCAATGGGGGATGAGGAAACTGAAGTGACACTCCCTTTTGTAGCCAGACTGGACTCCCACTGAAGGGATAAGGACACCAACCCAGCTACAAAACCTTTGACCCAAAATGTATTCTACCTACAAGATGCACAGGGACAAAAAAAGTGGAGTTGAGAATGGCCAACCAATGACTGGCCTAATTTGAGATACGTATGGGCAAGCACCAATCCCCAGCATTAGTAATGATGCTCTGTTGTGCTTGCAGTTCACATTAAAAAATTTATAATACAGTACTTAAATTCAAGGCACTGCTTAATATGTATCAGTAAATTGTGAGTACACAACAAATAATGATAAATGAACTGGAGATCTGTGTTGAGGACAGTAGTTAAAGCCCTTAGTATCAGGTTCAGATTTATCATGGACATTCTTCTATATCCCTATCCTCAGAAGTGAAAAGTTGCCTTGAGAAAGAAAGACAGAATTTCTAAGAGTCAGGAAGCTAGGGAAATATAAAAGATTGAGTAAACCCATGCACTATGAAGGTCACAGGGTCCTTGCCCAAGGTTGAAAAAGCAGTCAAAATGTTCAGGAGGAGCAGGGGTGAAGCTATCATACATTATCTGTGCTGGGGTGGGTTTTTCAGCAATCAGTTTTCTATGAGTAACCCATACTCTCATAAGTAACCCCTCACCCCTGCTGCTATTTGTAATCTCCACAAACTCACTGGTTCAGCAAATAGGACTTTTATATAATTGTTCATTTGGCCCATGGACAGTTCTCTACGTGGGATAAATAGGCATTTGTTCTTGTCTCCCAGGAAATGTCACAGTTCAAGGCATGGTGGCTAGAGGGAATGGGCTTAGGTTCTTCTAAGTAGCTACAGTAGTTTCCAGAATGTCCTCAGGGTGCAATTTCCGTTGCTGTGACCATGCAGTAAAACAGGTTTTGCAGATGTTAGGAAGCATCAGCCATTTTAGATGCAAACTAATGGGTCTGATTGAAACAAAATTATCATCATGTAAACTTCTAAAAATTATGATTCTTCTTATCCCTCTTCATGTATAAGTATGGATGAGGCTGATTAAACACCAAGTATAAAGATTCCTACTGCCTAAGTACCAATTTTTCATAAAGGCATATACCTGTCACCAACAAGTTAACATAAGTAAATAGGGCAGGAAATTATATATAGAAATGCTTGCTGTATTTTAGTCCATTTTGGTTAACAAACAAAAATCTCAGCAGACAGACTTCCGATTCTATTGCACATGAAGAAGTCATTTTCATTTCTGTGTATAATTAGTCATCTTCAAACGACCTTTAGATTCATGCCCTTTGCATCTCACCTTTACCATTTTGTACTTTCCACATTTCATATTTCTGTTAACAAACCATGAGAATGTAGCTATCACTTTACAAATTACCCACAGTAACCTATACCCCTTGTTTGATTAGGGTTTTATGTGATTGACATTCTCTTAGTAGCATTAAACCTTAAAGATATGGCAGGTACCTCCTTGGCAATGTACTGTGAATCATAGAATAATCTAAGTGTGTTTTACACACAGGTTTTCTGAAATAAATGTCTTGACTAATTTTCTACTGTTTCAATGATAATGAACATCAGTACAGTATCATAGCAAAAAGGATATACTCATATTTGAGTTTATATTTTCATTTGTATATGTAAGCAATTGAGATGATTATTTATTTCTCATCTGCCTATTGCTCTTTCTTATTAGTAAAGCTAAGGATTCTGTCTTTGCTATTTTGTACACTTCAATCCAGCATTTTAATTTGATTATCTGTACTTACATTAAAGTCCCATTTTACTTGAGGCTAAAAGCATATATATGAAAAACAAACAAATAATGAATTAATGAAGTATGAAGTTAGAAACATATTCTACTTAATACTTTTTGGAATGCTAAGCTCTGCACTCATGAGGAAAGGAATCTAGAAAATCAAGATATAGTCTAATTTATTTCTGGCATGTTTTACGTATTTATTAATTTGATAATGTTGTGGAGGCTATGGATCTAAAATTGAAAATGGAAATTTTTTTGCTATCCAATGGAACCATCCAATGGAAGAAACACAGCATTTTCAACAAATGGTGCTAGTTCTACTGGAGGTCAGCATGTAGAAGAATGCAAATCGATCCATTCTTATCACTATGTACAAAGCTTAAGTCCAAGTCGATCACGGACCTCCACATCAAACCAGATACACTCAAACTAACAGAAGAAAAAGTGGGGAAGAGTCTCGAACACATGGGCACTGGAAAAAATTTCCTGAACAAAACACCAATGGCTTGTGCTCTAAGATCAAGAATCGACAAATGGGATCTCATAAAACTGCAAAGCTTCTGTAAGGCAAAAAGACACTGTCATTAGGACAAAGTGGCAACCAACACATTGAGAAAAGATCTTTCTAATCCTACATCTGATAGAAGGCTAATATCTAAAATATACAAAGAACTCAAGAAGTTAGATTCCAGAGAACCAAGTAACACTATTGAAAAATGGGATACAGAGCTAAACAAAACATTCTTAGCTGAGGATTATCAAATAGCCAAAAGGCACTTAAAGAAATGTTCAACATCCTTAGTCATAAGGGAAATGCAAATCAAAACAACCCTGAGTTTCCACCTCACACCAGTCAGAATGGCTAAGATCAAAAACTCAGGTGACAGCAGATGCTGCCTAGGATGTGGAGAAAGAGGAACACTCCTTCATTGTTGGTGGGATTGCAAGTTGGTAAAACCACTCTGGAAATCAGTCTGGAGGTTCGTCAGAAAATTGGACATTCCACTACCTGAGGACCCAGTTATACCACTCCTGGGCATATACCCAAAAGATGCTCCAACATATAACAAAGACACATACTCCACTATGTTCTTAGCAGCCTTATTTATAATAGCCAGAAGCTGGAAAGAACCCAGATGCCCTTCAAAAGAAAATGGATTAAAAATGAGGTACATCTACACAATTGGAGTACTACTCAACTATCAAAAACAATGACTTCATGAAATTCATAGGCAAATGGAATGAACTAGAAAATATCATCCTGAGTGAGGTAATCACTTAGAAAAACACACTTGGTATGTACTCATTGATAAGTGGATATTGCCCAAAAGCTAGAACTACTCAAGGTACAATCCACAGACCACGGGACACCCAAGAAGAAGGATAATCAAAATGCGGATGCCTCCACTCCTTCTTAAAAGGGGAAAAATATCCACATGAGGGGATATGGAAGCAATGTTTAGAGCAGCGACTGAAGGAACTACCATTCAGAGCCTGTCCCACATTGGTCCATATATACAGCCACCAAAACTAGATAAGAAGTTAGAAAATGCATGCTAGGACCAGATATAGATCTCTCCTGAGAGACACATCTAGATCATGTCCAATACAGAGGTCAATACTAGCAGCAAACCACTGAACTGAGAATAGGACCCCCTTGGGGGTAATTTGAGGAAGGATTGAAAGAGTTGAAGGAGCTTGCAACCACATAAGAATAACAATGCCAACCAACCAGAGTTTCCAGGGACTAAACCACTACCCAAAGACTATACATGGACTGACCCAGTGCTCCAACTGCATATGTAGCAGAGAATAGCCTTGTCTGGGTACCAGTGGAAGGGGAAGCCCTTGGTCCTGCCAAGGTTGGACCCCCAATCCAGGGGAAGATGGGGGAGCAGTAAGGGGAATGTATGGGGGGGAAACTGTATGGGGGAGTGGTAGGGGATGGGGGCTTATGGACAGGAAATCGGGAATAACATTTGAAATGTAAGTAAAGAAATACAGCTAATAAAAAAATGAAAAAAATTTAAAAACAAACAAAAATATCCAACAAAAGGGAAAAAAAACTAAAATTATTACTATCACCACATTGGTAACTGCCACGTTTCAAGCCCCCAGTAAGTTTCAAAAAACTGTGCAAAATCTTCTATTAGCATTGTCTTCCTTAATGCAGTAATTCTCTGAGGCAAATACTGTCATTACCCCCACTGTCCCAGTGAGGATACTAAGAGAGGTTACATTCAGGTCCTGACTTTGTAAACAGCAAAGCCACTATGAACCCCATATGGTTTTCCCCATTAATAGTACTATTGTTCACCTTCCAAATGTTCCCTGTATCAATAACAACACAGTAACAGTAATAGATTATGGAAATATCAAAGATTGAAAATGAAAAGTTTTGACTGGTCAGATGGCTAAGCAGGTAAGTCCCCTGCTGCCAAGCCTGGGATCAACTCCTGGAACCCATGTGGAGGGAGGAGAGAACCAACTCCCACAAATATCATGCAAATCGTCCTTTGACCACCACCACCATGTGTTTTAAGCACAAACATTTAGTATTGTCTGGTGGGATTTTGAATCTCTATATGTCTTGCTATAGAGGGGAGGAAATGTGTATTGTTCTAAGGCTGCCACATTTTACCTTCTTTCATAAAATATTAACTCTAAGTAGACTATATATTTTTAAGTGTTGATCTATGGATGCAGCTCAGTGGTAAAGCACTTGCCTCACATGTATGACAACTCTATACTTGGACCTCAGCTCTGCAAAAATGTAAAACAAAATGTTAGATATGTATGCCATGCTGAGAAAGCAATAAAAATGCACGTACAAAACTTACAGAGTCATAGACAAAAGAGAATAAAACGGGATATCAAGTCTGTCTAGTCTGAGGAAGACAGGAGAGAAAAGAACACCAAGACCAATAGAAAACGAAGAGTGGCATCAACCCAAGTATGTTAACAGGTGCTTTAAAGATAAACAGCCAAGAAGTCTGAAGAGAGGGCTCAGAGGTGGGAAAGTTTCAGCACTCAAGCAAGCCTGATAACCTGAGTTCAATCCCCAAAACATGAATAAAAGAGGTCCCGATAAGTGGTGGACGACAGTCGTGGACAGTTGTGGGCAGTCGTGGACAGTGAACAACAATGGTGGACAGCGGTGGACAATAGTATTGGACAGTGGTGGTCAGTGGTGGATAGTGATGGACAACAGTAGTGGACAGTGGTGGACAGTAGTGGACAGTGGTGGACAACAGTAGTGGACAGTGTTGGACAGTGGTGAAAAATAATAGTGGACAGTATTAGACATCAGTAGTGGGCAGTGGTGGAGAGTGGTGGACAACAGTAGTGGACAGTAGTGGGCAGTGGTGGACAGTGATGCACAGTGGTGGACAACAATGGTGGACAGTGGTGGACAATGGTAGACAACAGAGGTGGACAACAGTAGTGACAGTGGTGTACAGATGTGGTGGACAATAGTAGTGACAGTGGTGGAAAATGGTGGAGAGTGGTGGACAACAGTGGTGGACAACACTGGTGGATAACAGTTGTGGACAGTAGTGGACAGTGGCATAAAGAAGTGGAAAGTGGTGGATAACAGTAGTGGACAGTAGTGGACAGTGGTGGACAACAGTGGTAAGCAGCAGTGGACAGTGGTGGACAACAGTAGTGGACAGTGGTAAACAGTGGTGGAGGACAACACTAGTGAACAGTAGTAGATGGTAGTGGACACTGGTGGACAACAGTAGTGGGCAATAGTGGTGGACAGTGGTGGAAAAGAGTAGTGGACAAGCATTGTAGACAACAGTAGTGGACAGTGGTGGACAACAGTATTGGACTAGAGTGGTGGACAACAGTGTTGGACTATGGTGGACTACAGTGTCCAGTGGTGGACAGTGATGGATAACACTAGTGGACAGTAGCAGATGGTGGTGGACAGTGGTAGACAACAGTAGTGAACAGTGGCAGACAACAGTAGTGGACAACGGTAGGCAGTGGTGGACAGTGGTGAACAAGAGTGGTAGACAACAATGGTGGACAACAGTGGTGGACAAAAGTAGTGGACAGTTGTGGACAACAGTATTGGACAGTGGTGGAAAAAAGTAGTGGACAATGGTGGACATTGGTGGACAACAGTAGTGGACAGTGATGGACAGTTATGGACAACAGTAGTGGACAATGGTGGACATTGGTGGACAACAGTGGTGGACAGTGGTGGACAACAGTAGTGGACAGTGGTGGAAAGTGGTGGACAACAGTAGCGGACAGTACTGTACAGTGGTGGACAGTGATGGACAATAGTAGTGGATAGTGGTGGACAAAAGTAGTGGAGAATAGTGGACAGTGATGGATAGTGGTAGACAGTGGTGAACGACAGCAGTGGACAGTACTTAGGCTCACAATGAAGATATACATTAATACTAAATGCTTCAGAATTAACCTCTACAAGCGAAGTTAGATAATACATACCCTTGTTTTGCTTTTCAACAAAGTTCATTTAAAATGACTTTTAATATTTTTGTAATGTCTTTTGAAGGTGACTGATAATAAAGTCTAAATTTTATGGGCAAGTCAGATAAACCATATTTAGGTAGGAAAAGTTTTTTCCCTGAATCAAGTCTGGATAGCCTTGTATTCATATCATATCATATATATATATATATATATATATATTCCCCTCCTCCACTTTCAATATTGAAGATTTCCTCCCCACTCTGGGTTAACCTAGGAATTACCTTTGGTTGAGTCCTCTCTACGTCATCTGCATTATAATCATATAACATTTGGATCCAGAAGAGGAAAAATCTGCATACTCTGGAGCAGCTGAAGGCAAGTGCCAGAGAGAATGACCTGATGAATTTCTGAGGTGCTTCCTGAATTGTACTTGAGAATGACATCTTGTACTGCATAATGGTCTACTGGCTTATAAGGGACTCCAGTGTTTTCCTGTAAACTATGGAGAATAACTCTTGTTTGTTAAGGATGGAGATCATGATAGTGTTGTGCCAGGAAGAGTTTGTGAACCGGAAAAAAACACCAAGGAGTTATTTCCAATGTAATCACATTAGGATCTCTTCATTAGAAGATGGGGTGCTGTCTCTCCTGTAACCAAACCTTGACACTGCAGGACAGAAAGGGAATAACACTCGAAATGTATATAAGAAATACTCAAGTTAATAAAAAAAAAAAGAATTGAAATATAAATAAGAAATACTCAAGTTAATAAAGATTAAAAAGAAAAAGGAAAAAGAAATGTGGAGCAGTCTTGAGCCCTCTGAAGGACAAAGTTTTATAGGAAATGGGAGAAGGTAAAGGGGTGTCCAGCCTGGAACGCATCTAATTGATTGACTATTGTAAGCAGAGAGGAGGGTGTTCTGAAGCAAGAGCATGAACAATTACATCTGAAACAATCAGACTAATCTTTAAGTAACTGTGGCTAGAAAGTAGCTAGGGAGTGACTCTGGGGTATGGACAAAGGACAAGCTGTGGATTCCTTCCTGGTACTTGGATGTAGCTTGAGTTCAGCAGTAGAGTTGTTGGGCTTCTTTTTTTTTAAGGTGAATTTTAGTCCCAGCTGGAGTAGATCTGGCCTTACCACAGGAGAAAACATTCCTAGAATTTTGACTAAAATCTTCAAAGCTATTATGTCTACAATGATGTATTTTACTGACTGAATATTAAGGCTTGCAAGGATCCTCCATGAAAATTCAATTTTCACAAGGCTGAAAAATGTACTCGTAGTTTTAATAATTGCACTTATTACTCATTTGAGAGACAGCTAAAACGTATGTGTGTGGTAAATATGTTTCTAAACTTCTGTACTTCGACTGTCTAGAATCTGTTTAAACATTTAACAGCCTCTTCATACACACAGAGAAACACAACCCTGTGTATTTGGCCTCCACACAGAACCATTTATAATGTACTATAGCATTTTCTAATAAACAGTAAATGAGTTGTTTGTTTTAAAATTTTCATTTTATATTCCAAATTACATGTTTATTACACTTAGTTTTATTGTTGTATTTAGTGATTAACCCAGAATCATTTTATTGGGTTTTGTGTTTACATCGTACAGAAACTCAATCAAGATCATGACCATTGCTTTTAGAGTCTGCAGGATTCACTTAGCCATTAAAACAGAGTGAGTGACTGAAAAGGGAAAAAAAAGTTCTCTGAACTCTTCCTGAAATTCTTTAAACTTAGGTGTTTATTCAAATTTAGATGTACAATTTTTATTCATTCTTATTATCTGGAAATAGAGTTTATCCAAGTGCACTGGTCTGGTTGTGAAACAGGGGATTTGAAGTATTATCATTCAGAGTTAAACGATTGCAGCATCATCCCTGCGATTCTTTTGCTAATTTCAAGATCAATGTTATTAAATATGCCCTGGCAAATAAGCCCGATCTGGAATGGTAATGCAACAGACTACTTGGCAAGAGTACAATTCCTCATAGCTGAAGGCAAGATGCTGCTAAATATGAAATTATATGACTACTTATCTTTTGGGTAGTGTTAACAATGTGTCTTCAAAAATAATAAAACAAAGTAAACTTGATGGCTTTTGCACAATTATTTTAGTAGAGGATAATAGACAAATGAACATTGTATAACGAAAATGTAATAGGTAACGTGGTAACACGCAGCCTACCTGCAATGGCTAAACTTAGTTGTCAAGTCGACAGGTAAGAGAAGATGGAACCACAAATAAGGAATTGCGTACATTTAGCTGACTGGTAGGCATGTGTTTAGAGCATTTTATTGGTTGCTGATTATGGTAGGAGGATCCATAAGTGTGTACAATAACGTCATGGGCTACACAAGGAAAACACCTGAGTATCAGCCTGGAAGGCAACCAACAAGGAAGGTTTTTTGAGAATTCTGTGCTTCAAGAAGCTTCCTGGCCCTTCTGCCTATGCTGCCATCAATGGCAGGCTATCTACTGTAAGGAAAAACAGACCTATCCCTTACTGCTTTTGATTAATGTTGTATCACATAATGAGAGAAGCAAGCTAGAGTATCAAGTAAACGGTGTGATGAGAAAGACATATATACCTGATTGTTCACAGACCTATATTGCATGTCTTTTGATGGAGGAAGGAAGGTTCCTTTAAAGTTTAAGGCAACTATGTTTCATGAAAATCAACTTGCAAAGTAACAAAATTACTTATAATTATTTTTGTGATAAGAATCAAATTGGCAAGTAAAGTTACTTTTCACAAGTTGAAAAGAGCAAAGATAAGAAAATATTAATGCTGTGGTTGGCAATCTCATCCTACCTGTTCTCTATAACATGTTTGATATACAGGAGTAGATTATCATCAGTGAATTCTGTTATTTTAACATGCATCCAACTATTATACCCAATTAATACATTGAGAAAAATTAGATTGAATATGTGATATATAACTATATGCATATTTTAGAGTCTACTAATTTTTTAGTGTCTGTTCAGCATATGCTGCAAAATATAAACAAGATGTTTTGCTCACACAGTCTATACTGTCACTTCCTCCTCATATTCTAATGATATAACTAGGTTACTGGAGTATTAGCTTACTTGAGATACGTGTTCCAATTTGTTTGATCAGGTGAAGTAAATAAGTCAATCATTTTTGTTCTAAATGAAAACAGCAAATTTTGTGTTTTGTGAACATATATTATTATAATAATTATTAAATAATTTCCCTGTTAATATGATAGCTCTTCTACAGTACACCCAAGATCATCTGAGGCTCAAATTTGAGTTTAATGCTATATGCTGAATTTATTAATGAGTAAACAAATTCTGTTGCAAAATAAGCTTACAAGTCAAAAAAATATAAAAGTCTTTTATTACATGCAATATATCTAAGCTATATTCCTGCATTGAGAAAACAAAGCAGCTGTTGTTAGAGTTTCAAAGCAATTATATACATATATATATATATACATACATATATATATATATGTATCATGAATCATCTACTCATCGATCTACCAATAGTCTCAGTCTCTCTCTCTCTCTCTCTCTCTCTCTCTCTCTCTCTCTCTCTCTCTCTCTCTCTCTCTCTCTCTGGCTCTCTGGCTCTTTCTGTTGTTAAAGTGTTTAAGGTGTGTGTGTGTGTGTGTGTGTGTGTGTGTGTGTGTGTGTGTGTGTGTGTTTAGTGTGTGTGTAGGAATCAGATTTCTGTAGAGGTCAGAGTATCAGATACCATGGAGTTGGAGTTAAGAAATTTGTGAGCCAAATTAACTTTGATCCTCCCTAAACGTGGCAAGAGGTCTCAAATATTGAATTGCTATTCCAGCCTTCCACTTCCAAAAACTCTTTACTCAAAAATTTATCAAATAATCCTACAAAGTGTAATTTGTATGTTCTCAGGAGTGATCATATGGTATTCTGTAAGCAATTGGTGTGCCTTTCTGGAAAGAACAGAATTTCTTCATTTTTCTGTATTTTTTTGTGTAGACGAAGCTTCATGAGTTTTTCCCTCACCCATCAATATATATCACTATACAATTGGAGAAACAGGTAACATTATACAGACTGATAAAGTGCGTGTTTGTGTGTGTGTGTGTGTGTGTGTGTGTGTGTGTGTGTAATATACATTGTGTATATATATACACAATATATATAGTATATACATATATACATACACAAACACTCAGGAATATGCACTCACTCATGTACTTGAAATTATAACTAATAAAAATGAGACCAATATTTTAAATTAAAACAAAAATTGCTTATGATATATGGGGGGACTTTGGGGAGAGGAAACCTAATGGAGAAAATTAAGTAATTAAATTATAATGTCAAAAAATGAAAGATTTTTAAATTATGATGTACTATTTTCAGTACAGGCTAAATTGTCATGCTAAATTGTCCTTAAACATGTCTCAAAATAAAGAGGACTTTCACTGATGATGATCTCCTGTTTTAGCTGGAAAACCAAATGGTTCTGGTGATTTTATCAGGAAATTTTCACACATAGTCTGTTAATAAGTACATTCACCTTTCCTAATTCCCAAATCAGAAATTTTGCTTGACATTGTTTTTTATGTATTTTATGCTTCTGTTGTTTCATCAAAAATTTAAAATCATGTGGAAGACTCTTTAAATGGAAAATTTTATGTCTTAATGTTTTTAATTTATAATATTTATTTAGATTAGATAAACCTGAAAGTTATTTTTACTAATATTGATGTGACTTATATACATAGCCAGTACTCTTTCAGTTTCTTTCAAAACAAGTGACTAATTAAATTGTAGATGTTGATTTCAACAAGTAAATTACTCCAAGTAAGAAGGTGCCCTTTGGAAAGTAAACATTTTAAATAGGTTTCCACTATCGAACTGGAGGTTGACTATTAATCGTTCTAGAATAAATAAATAACTTTTACAACATATTGTTTCTCAGTAATGTTCAACTAAACTTTAGTTACTACTCTAACTGATATCTAAGAAAGTCGATGGTAATTTTTGTTGTTGCTTCTTGGTAAGTACTTTAGATCTAATAGGTCAATTTTTGTTCATGGGAAATGAAACATTATAAAAATTTCGAATCATTGACAGTAGTTACATTAAATGTGATACGTTCCCCCATATTTGATAGTTGTATATGTTTCTGCCAACTTACTAAAACATAGGGCAAAAAAATAGAACAAAAAATAATGTAGCAAAATATTGACTCATGCAAGCCTCAACAGACAAATGTAGATTAGGAGATTGTAAATAGGGTTTCACAAGGAAGGCCATGTCTTTCCCCAGCTTCTGGTGTTTTATGTAAATGTCCTTCTTTTTTTTATATCACAGTTGTATAGTTATATTAGTAACCTTTCAGCCCTTGCTATATGTTTCCTGAGAAAAGCAAATTAAAAGTTGTCAAAATGCACTGTGAATCAGGCTGTCAATCATGTCAATCCATAATTAACTGGGCCGCTATATAGGCCTACCAAAAGGAAACATGGAAAGCTCACATGGTGGAGTAAAGAAGCTTATATACCTGGTGTCCGGGACGGAATGAGGAATGTGATACAAGAGTAACTGACAAGTCTCCAGAGGCCCCTTCCTTCCTTCCGCTTCCTGCACCCAATACCCTAATAGTCCATTCTGCATGAGTTTATTAGTAGGGAGACCTTAAATGAAATCCAAGCTATCACAATTTAATCACTCCTGAATGCTAATATGTGTTCAAACTTACAGCACAGGAGCATTTGCGAACATTCCACATGCAAACAATAATACCAGTGTTTTAAAGAGGATTTGGTTTCTACGAGCATTCTGTTGTACTATTTTGATTGGATAATGGCATTGTTTTTATACCCCATAGAAAGGTATATCATGACAAAAGGCCCAGGTGAAAGAAACCTTTTTATACCATAACGAGTCAGGAAGCACATGAGCGATGAAAGGATCTGAAATGAATACACACACACACACACACACACACACACACACACACACACACACACACACACAAATACACATTTACTCAATAAGTCAGACTAAACCTCCCAATAATGTGATCCACTTATGAATCCAGCCGTGTCATCTTCCTCATTCAGAGCTGTCACCTCTTTCTTCAGCTCCTGGTCTCACTGTGCACTCCTTATGTGTAGATCTGGAACCTCTTTTATTAAGCAACATTTAGAGAAACTCTTTGTTGTGGTAAAATTAAACAAAATGCTTTCTTTTATCCAGCCCTAGATCTGACACCGTAGGGCCACATGGCATCTGTGGATATTTTCATCTCAGTCAACAAAGGGTCTCACCTGCTAAGCTCCATCTCATATCACACTGCTGATGGCTACTCTCTGAGCCCGGGAGCAATCTCTCTACCCGTCTAGTTCCCATGCCAGACATGCACATCCCAACTCCATGGTGACCCAGTGTTTTCAGCTACCACACACTTTTTTGAACTCAATTAAATTGCCACATGAAAGAACACACAACATAATGACCTCTGATCCAATTAATAAGATATAATTTGCCCATCTAGACACACAAAGCCCTGTACACATCCATCCCTTAAGAATATTTGTAACAACCTGTAAATGTGCTGAGAGGAATCTTAACATCCACCTCCACGTTCTCTCTGCCGCTTCCTCTTCTCCAGTCTCCTCCTCTTTCTAAAACTTTTCTCGGGCCCATCTTTCTTTCTCGTCCAATGACAGGTCTCTTTCTATCCTGTACCTGCCTTTACCTACATAATGACATCATCCTACAACTGTTATATACCATGGCCAAATTTTAATTAATTTTTAAAATGTATTTATATACATCCTAAATGATGCCCCTTCCAGACTCCTCCTCATAGTTTTTCCATCAATCCCCCTTCCTTTTGCCTCTGATAGGGTGGGTCCCCCTGGGTATTCCCCTATCCTGGCACGTCAACTCTCTGCATGAATGTGTGCATCCTCTCCCATTGAAGCCAGAGAAGGCAGCCCTCTGACACTTCTGTGCCATCATCTATCCCATGCATGCTCTTTGGTTAGTGACTCAGTCTCTGTGAGCTCCCAGCAGTTCAGGTTTCTTGAAACTATTGGTCTTCCTGTGGAGTTCCTATCCACTTCAGGACCTTGAGTTCTTCTCACAACTCTTTCATAAGGGATCCCTGTTCTCTCGAGTGTTTTAATGTGGGTATCTGTATCTTTTTCAGTCAACTGCTGGATAGAGCCTCTCAGAGGACAATTTATGCACGCATATATTTTTCAAAGCCTACTTTCATCAGAGTTCAATCTTCCCTCTAGCCTACCAGAGGTAGTACAAAAGAAATGTTATTAGGACACTGTTTTAAGATAGTTCTTTGGGGCAATTCCAATATTTGTTGTTCTCGATCCCATCCACTAGTAAATACTACACATGAATCAGAAGGCAGTTCAATCCAGAAGAAACAGTGAGGGTTCCCAATCGGCCTGAGTCTACTGAAGTGGCAAGAAGCTGCAGGAATCTTACTAGAAGTTCTTCGGTGAGTTTCTCTCTATAAAGTCACTGCAAATAAAGATCAGCAATGCAATGTAAAGTGAACCAATACAAGCATATTGTCAGCGAGGTCTAGCGAGACATAGCATGGTGAAACAAAGCTCGAACTCTCACTGTCTGTGGGGTCATATTTATATCCTTTCTAAAGATTATGTGACTTTTCATGTGCTTGCTATAGCAAAATATACTTTAATCTGAGTCTGCTTAAGGAAAACATTCCTCCACCTGTCTGCTCCAGCAAAAGTCATACCTAACATAGTCTCAAAGAAACTACAAGTTTCTACTTCAGTTATGCTAGGCTACTCTCTGTAAGCATATCAGAGAATCATTGATAGAATCAGGAACTGATGTTTGCCCACAGGGTGGGTCTCTAGTTGGATCAGTTATTGGCTGATTGTTCTTTGAGCTTCTGCTCCATCTTTGTTCCTGCATTTCCTTTAGACAGGACAAATGTGGAGTTGAAATTCCAGTGGGTGGGTTATTGTCCTTATCCCTCCACTTCAGGGCATCCTGACTTGCTACAGGAGGTGACTCCTTCAGGTTCCATGTACTCATTGTTAGGCATCTCAGCGAAGGTCACCTACATGATGCCTGGGAGCCTCCACCATCCCAGGTCTCTGGGACTTCCTAGAGATTCCTTCCACCCCCACCCCCACCTCCACCCCTACTGGCTGCAGATATCTGTTCATTTTTCTTGCCCTCTGAACCTCTCTCCTATGTGTCCTTGCACCTACCTCATCCTTCCTCTATATTCCCTTTCCCTTCCCCTCTCCTACTCAGGCCCTTATCACCCTCTGACTCCCATGCCCTTTTTGGTTCCCCCTTCTAAGTGAGATTTAATTATCCTCATTTGGGCCATGCTTTCTATTTAACTTCTTTCCCTGGGGTATTCTGCACTTTCTGGCTAATAGTGACTTATCAGTAAGTACAGACCATGCATGTCCTTTGGTGACTGGGTTAGTTTACTCAGTATGATATTAGGAAAGTACTAATGTGAACTCACCTGGCTATTTCTATTTTAGACATATCGACTTTATTTTGTCTAACTTATCGGATATGCTCATGTTCAAAAGAAATGGCACATTATGATCTTTCAGGGTCAACTGGTCTTGGAAAGGGGAGAGCAAATGATTGTTTTAAATATGTATGCATTTATATTCAAATGTACATGAAGGATAGGACTCTTTGCTCATGATTATTATTTTGATATTATAAACTCCCACTTGATTTGAACTGTTAGAGGTTGTGTGTTTGATGATTTAACTTCTAATTAGGTATTTGCATTTATTTGCCTTTACACAAAAGAAAAGGAAAAAAAGAAAAATAAGAAATATAGTGGCCATCATGAAATTTATACTAAAAGGAAACCAAATGCCACCAGGGAATGACTAGTATGATCAGTCAATATTCATCAGAGCTCTGGGCTGACGTTCACATCAGCGCGACATCTCTACACCTAACAGCAGAATAAATGTACCAGGGAAAACCACACTATCTGAGTATACAATTAAAAGCAGTTTCATATATTGCATGTACCATTTTTTGAATTATGAATATCATGCTTTTTCTAAGTGGCAGGAAAACTAAAAAGTGATTTTCAGGTGCTAAGAGGGGTAGAATGAAAAAAATGAGTTGTGATGAAATTATGAATAATAACTACAGTAATAATAAAATATGTAAATATACACTAAAATATTTTCACTTCACTCTTATTTTTAAAAGGGCATTATGACAGCTGCTAAAACAACAAATGGCTCAAGACCTATGCTCCAGTCCTGATGGCCTGAGTGCAATGCCAATGCCACATATTATTCAACGTTTGTAAGTTGTCTTCTGAACTCCATCTATAAACCACAAGAAAGTCTTGCCCCCATAAGCACACATATACAAAAAGAGAGAGAAAGAGAGAGAATATATTAATGCATACAAATATAACCTAAATGTATTTGCATATATAAAATATACATATATACAAATATACATATGTACATATAAACATATATATACATACATAAACTAAACCATAAAAGTTGTACTGTAAACTACATATTGATTTCTAGTAGCTTATGCTCCTAAATTAGTGAAGTTGCTCAAGGAAGATACCTGATAAAGAAAAAAATTCCACTTTCCACAAGTTTTATTTAGACAATGTATAAATATTCAAGTTTTTGCTTTCATAAAATTAAAGGCAAATCATTCTGTTATATAATTTTTCATAAAATTAAGTTCTAGACTTTAAAATAATACATTATCATCTTTATAAATCTTAAGTGTTGCATATCTCCGGAATTATTTACATATCACTTGAGATTATGATAAGTTAGGGAAGCTGACTAGTTGGAATATTTCCAGAGAAGTTTGAAAACTCATTTAGAATTGGAGAAATACTGGTAAAACATATTGATTTTTGCACTAATTATGTGATAATTAACTTCCTTATTGTTTTATCACAGTGGTAATATCCATCTATCATCTATTATCTATCTATCCAATTATCTCAGATGTCATGTGTGTGTTTATATTATATCTATGTAAAATAATTCAATAATATAATAATATAATAATATTTATAGCTTTATAAAGCAAGTGGAGAAATTTGATCACAAACTTAATTATTAATTTAGAAAAACAACTATAATTTTGATTCTGCTGTCAAATATGTCACAGACCACTCTGTATTTTCTTTTTCTCCAAATAAGAAGGAAATGGATGATAGGGACTGTGAAGGGTGTTAAGATTTATTTGCCTAGATGCACTGAGTATAATCAGTCTTCTAGCTCTGATTCTAAACCTGTGCTAACCTTCAACTCAAATTATACTTGGATTCAATAGATGTTCAAGGCTTGCTATATTTCTTAAGTGAAAAATAAACTAAATATGCCTCATAAAACATTAAGTGTTTCAACAAAAAAACAAACAAAAACAACAACAACAACAAAACTAAATTAACTTCTGCCTTCTGCCTTTTCTTCATTAGTAACAGAGCGCCAAAACCTGGAAGCAGTAATTTAGATATCAATGACTGAATTTGTCATTACACGATCCTTTTAATAATCTTGTCAGGTACTGTTTTCTGCTGAATTACAGTGTCCAGCTATATAGGACCCAGAAATTGCTTGTTTGGTATTATGGTAGGTAGTCCATTGAAATGCCTACAGGTTTCTTTCAGTAAGAGTTACTTCACCAGAAGTGCAACCAGATACTCCAGAATATTTCAATATGTCTTTGAAATCTGCCTCCATATAAGGAAGCAAAAATGATCTGTAGCCATACTCCCATTTCTAGGGGCTTCGTGTTTCTAATGAGAGTTGATGTAGGAAAAATGAATGAGCAAAATCTGGCTGCACATCTCAAGAATGGAGAGCTTGTAAAAAACCATCTTGACTTCAGTGTTTCAAAAATATCCTTTGAAGCTCTGTGAGACCCAGCTGCTTCCTCCACCTGTATTTACACTGCTGATTTTAAAAGCATCCCAAATTTATCTGTAAACACCATTCTTGCCCTTGACTTACAAAATATTTGACTTTATGTTAAAAACTAAAACAAGGTTTGAGGTGCATGGCTTTGCTTTATACTGATAAATTTTTTTGACTTTGCTCTTCAATGAATTGCATCATGACTGTTAAGCGGGCCTTCAATCCAATCGAAAACAATTGGTTATCACCACAGCAGTCATGTGCCTGTTACACCAATAAATACATCTTGTCAAGATGGTAAATGTGATAACCGACAAGATATACTAATGTCCTTTTGTGATAGACACACCGAAAAATCAAGAAAAAACATTACTGAACTAGGACTACAGAAGAGAGTCAATTTGATAATCTTTATTTACAAAAAGCCTACAACTAATATTAATATTACTGTTGTGGGAAGAGAAACTGATATCTGTTATATTATTTTACTAGTACTTCAAGGCCTTAAATAATGCATGGGAAAGAAATAGAAAAAAAAATCTTTGTAAAACTAGAGAATATCATAATGGAAGATGTTATCGACTCTACAAAAACAAATAAAACTACTGGACAAAACAATTGACTGTATTATGATTTAAGAGGAATATCAAAAGGAGTAACTTGTACAGTTTTGATTTTCAAGCATATAATTTTTAAATTATATAAGACATATTATATTATATTTTAAGATACAATTTAAGTCATTAATAGAAAAGAAATAGACATTGAAAACCACAAAATATAAGGAGTAAATGTAATATCATTGAAGAAGAAATTTACACCCTTAGGTTTGACTATGCAATAATTGTGTTGAGATGTGTGAACATATTGTTTGTGTGTTTGCTTCTGTGTTCAGGTTACTGAATGTCTTCGAGTTTTCAGTGTTTTTTTTTGTTTTGTTTTGTTTTGTTTTTTGGGTTTTTTTTTTGAAAAATATATACTGTTTTTTGAAAAGTCAGCAAAGTTACTTTTTTAATGAGAAGGAACGTAACAAGCATGCATATATTGCACTGTCTGAAATACACATAAAATCAAATCATCTATGATTTTGTTATATCTGATTAAAAAGAAATGAATAGAAAAATCAGCATAAGGTAATGTTAGTCCATAAACCATACAGATTTAAGATGAATATAAATTTCAGAATTCACATACAGGATTGCACTACAGAAGTGTCTGATGAATTTTGTAGAAAAAATAAGGTGCATGTAACAATGTATTCCAAGTTCTGTGATCAGCAAACATGTATAAAATGTATTAGAACTATACTAAATCTTTACTGATACTGAGCATATGATTGTTCATTACACTGGATCAACTGAAACTTTTTCTATGGTATTTTATCAAACCTATCATCATCATCTCATCATCCTTGGATATTTTATTTAATTACATTTCAAATGTTTTCTGGTTTCCCCTTTGGAAATTCCGTATCCCACCTTCCCTATCCCTGCTTCTATGAGGGTGCTCCCCCACTCACCTACTTACTCCCAAATCATCACCCTGGCATTCTCCTACATGGGGACATCCAACCTTCACAAGACCTAGGGCCTCTGCTCCCATTGATCTCAACAATGCTATGCTCTGCTACATATGTGGCTGGAGCCATGGGTTGCTCCATATGTATTCTTTCGTTGGTGGTTTAGTACCCAGAAGCTCTGACTGGGCCAGGGGGTTCTGGTTAGTTGATATTGTTGTTCTTCCTATGGGGTTGCAAATCCCTTCAGCTCCCTTAGTCCTTTCTTTAACTCCTCCATTGAGGTCCCAACACAGTCCAATAATTGGCTGTGAGCATTCTCCTCTGTATTTGTCAGGCTCTGGCAGAGCCTCTCAGGAGACAGCTATATCAGGAACCTGTCAGCAAGTACTTCTTGGCATCTGCAATAGTGACAGGGTTTGGTCACTGCTTATGGGATGGATCCCCCAAGTGGGGCAGTCTCTGGATGATTTTTCCTTGAGTCTCTGTTCCACAGTTTGTCTCCCTATTTCCTTTAGATAGGAGCAATTTTGGGTTAAAAATGAGATGAGAAGGTGGCCCCCTCCCCCATCTGGGGGGCCTTTCCTAACCTCTGGATATGGTCTCTACAAGTTCTCCCTCTGCTTTGTTGGGCATTTCAGCTAGTTTCATCCCTTTTGGGTGCTGGGAGTCTCTTGCTTTCCTGGCATCTGGGACTTGCTGGTGGATAACCGTAGTTCTTGATTTCCCCATTTCTACACACCTCTGTTCAAATTCCTGAGCCTTTGTATATCATCCCATCTCCTCCCATACCTGATCCTGCACCCCTTGTCCCCCTCCCCCTCCTCTCTTCCTCCAAAGTTCCTCTCACCCTGAGCGTTTTGTTCCACCTTCTATGAAGGACTGAAGATCCAACCTGTGGTCTTTCTTCTTGAGCTTCATATGATCCATGAATTATAACATGGATATTCAGAACTTCTGGGCTAATATCCACTTATCAGTGACTGCATACCATGTGTGTTCTTTTGCAATGGGGATACCTCACTCAGGATGACATTTTCAAGTCCCATTCATTTGCCAAAGAATTTCATGGAATCATTGTTTTTAATAGCTGAGTAGTATTCCATTGTGTAGACGTACCACATTTTCTGTATCCATTCCTCTGTTAAGGGACATCTGGGTTCTTTCCAGATTCTGGCTATTATAAATAAGGCTGCTATGAACATAGTGGAGCATGTGTCCTTGTTATATGTTAAAGCTTCTTTTGGGTCTATCCCCAGGAGTGGTATAGCTGGTTCCTCAGGTAGTACTATATCTGATTTTCTGAGGAACCTCCAGACTGATTTCTAAAGTGGTTGTACCAGCTTGAAATCCCATCAATCCTCTCCAGCTTCTACTGTCACCTGAGTTTTTGATATTAGCCATTCTGATGGTGTGAGCATTGTTTTGATTTGCATTTACTTGATGACTTAGGATGTTAAACTGCTTTAGGTGCTTCTCAGCCATTTGAGATTTGTTTGTTGAAAATTCTCTAGTTATGTGCTCTATTTTTTAGTAGGGTTATTTGGTCCAATGGAGTCTACCTTATTGAGTTCGTCGCATATTTTGATTTTGGATATAAGCTCTCTATTGGATGTAGGATTGGTAAAGATATTGTCTGATTCAGAGTGGGTTTTTTGTTTTTGTTTTTGTTTTTTGTTTGTTTGGTTTTTTGGTTTTTTTTTTTGTTTGTTTGTTTCTTGGGTTTTTTTGCCTTACAGAAGCCTCGCAATTTCATGAGGTCCGATTTGCAATTCTTGATTTTAAATCATAAGCCATTGGTGTTCTGCTCAGGAAATTTTCCCAAGTGCTCATATGTTCAAGGCTCTTCCCCACTTTTTCCTATTAGTTTGAGTGTGTCTGGTTTGATGTGGAGGTCCTGAATCCACATGGACTTAAGCTTTGTACAGAATGAAAAGAATGGATAAATTAGTGTCCTTCCACGTGCTGACCTGCAGTTGAACCAGCACCATTTGTTGAAAATGCTATCTTTTTTCCACTGGATGGTTTTAGGTCCTTTGTCAAAGATGAAATGACCATAGGTGTGTGGGTTCATTTCTGGATCTTCAATTCTATTCCATTGATCTACCTGTCTCTCTCTCTGTACCAATATCATGCAGTTTTGTTTTTCAGAGACTTGAAGTTCTAGTCATACAGATCTTTTACTTGCTTGATTAGAGACATACCAAGGTATTTTATATTATTTGTGGCTATTGTGATGGGTGTTGTTTTCCTAATTTCTTTCTCAGCTTCTTTATTCTTTGAGTAGAGGAAGACTACTGATTAGTTAGACCTTTAATGCTGTGTACAGATAACATCTAATTGAGGCAGGTTTACATGCTCAGGGGTTCAGTTTGTCATCATCTAGGTAGGAACATGGGAACATCAAGGCAAGCATAGTACAGGAGGAGCTGAGACTTCTACATCTACAGTGACACACTTCCCCCAAAATGCCACAACTAATAAAAGTTTCACTCCCTGGCCCAAGCATATAGTAAAAAGAGAGAGAGAGAGAGAGAGAGAGAGAGAGAGAGAGAGAGAGAGAGAGAGAGAATAAGGTATTCTTAGGTGATATCCAACTTTAAGTGAATCATGATCTCTCTCAATGACCTACCCCTTACCAAATAGGCTACAATGGATAACTAATATGTGCCTGGGTATATCTCTACCTTTCAATTCATGGATTAAAATACATACCACAATACACTGTTTTATTTTGGTATGAAATTTCTGAATAAAATCAAGTATGTGCTTTATCAAGGCAATCATTTTATCAACTGATACATTTACATCAGAATCAATATTCCTCAAAGAGTTCAAGTATAATAAAGTTAAATTGTGGTACTCTTAAGACAGTGACTTTTGATGTAATTTATAATGCATACATGCCAACTTTGGCAATGTTGCCAATTACAGATAATGAAGAAGGAATAGCTTAACATATGCTTAGGGAACTTTTTTTTTAAGAAAATGGTCTTTCCTTTCCCATGTAGACATCCATTGCTAATAGCTTCTTCTGTTCGGGTGGCACTTCATAGTATCCCTATCTATGTAAGTTTGACTAGACTGATAATTTTATTGTGCAACAGTGTTTTCATGTGCAGCAAATATTGCTTCATCTCATATGTACACTATTTATGACTCTTAAAATCTTTGCATCCATTTGTTCTTTCATAATTACTTAGACTTCAGTGAAGAAAAGTTGATAAAACTGTCTAGATTATTTCATAGCCTCATATTTTCTACATACTGGCTAGTTGTAAGTCTCTTTACTTATTCCACTAAAAGGAAACTTCTCTAATGTTGTTTGAGAAACACATTAATTTATGTGCATTCATGTGTATGTGTGTGTGTGTGTGTGTGTGTGTGTGTGTGTGAACTGATTATATTTGTAACATATATAAAAAGGACTTAGAAGGCTGTATATTATTATGTGTACTGAAAAATAATATTATTATTAAACTCTCTGGAAGGAATTTTTAACCTAAAACATTGTACCCATTTGTCCCAGTTAACAGTTCCATGAGTGAGGTTTGTCTTATGGTGAGGATTTGAAATCTAATAATATAGTAGCTGGTAATGCATGATTGCACCAGTAATCATATTTTTGAAAACCCAGGTGATAGTGTACATCCTCCCAGGGTTCACATTGCACATTTAAGATGAAAAATTCTGTATGCGGTTCTGCTGAATATTTTGATTTGACATTCAAATTAAAGAAAAAGTCGAGTTGAAATGGAAGAACACTGCATTCAAGCATCATGCAAGTTTAAATTCAAGAGCACAATACTAGTGTCAATAAAGATAAACTCACAGTGGAATCCAGAATGCAGAGCTATGTTTAATTTTGTAATATTTAAAATTTGTACATATGGGCATTTTGCCTGATTTTTGTTTGCATACCATGTACATGTTTGGTGCTTGTGAAGGCCAGAGGAGGGTGTCAGAATGCCCTGTACTAGAATTACACTTAGGCAAGTGAGGCAATGAGCCTCCATGTGGGTTCTGGGAATCGAATAGAGGATTTCTGCAAGAACAGTTAGTGCTGTTGATTGCTGAATCATGTCTGTAGACGCTAACATACTTTTGCTATTGGTGACTGATCAACTTCTGGGTACAAACTTCACATCAATGAGAAGACTACAAATGTCTAACCATGCCTCAAACTCTTTGAGAAATTTATTGTAAAATGCTCACAGATCCACATGTACAATGTAAAATCGAAAAATATGGGATATGATGGGAAAAAATTCAAGCCTTGATGTTTTATGTATCAGAAGCATAATTCATATGGAAATGATGCATTGACCTGCTCGTTTAAGACATTTTCATTAAATACAAAGACAACAGAATGAATTGGCAATTTGAAAATGATGAAATATTTTAAAATTATATAACTAAAAAGGTACTCAAAACCTACAAAAAAACTACAAAAAAGAAAGAAGGAAAGAAGGAAAGGAAGAAAGAAGGAAAGGAAGGAGGGAGGGAGGGAGGGAGGGAGGGAGGGAGGGAAGGAAGGAAGGAAGGAAGGAAGGAAGACACTGTAGACCTTGTAATAAATTGCCAGATGATTTGCTCATTTAATTACAGAAATTTTTGGAAAGGCCAATGATGATCACTTGAGATAACATCCAGAATCATTCGTCATTACATGAATGTCATCGCAATGTCGCAAGAGTACTCTTCTACAGCCTAAGCAGATGTCTAACCCCTAACACCGAACATGACAAGTGTTGGCAAGAACATGTAGAAACTTGAACATTCAGGCAGGAGGTTGAATTAAAAAAAAAATGTAAATCGCTTTGGAGGAAAGAATTTCCCCAATTTAAGAAGGTATACATACTTGGAGCCTGCCCCGAGCACTGACGATTCTCTCTGGCAGGTAGCCCACTGGTCAGAGCCTCCACACAGGCAAGACTTATTCTGGTGAAAGTAATAGTTGCTTAGTCTAAATATTCATTCTCTTTGATTGTTAGTTATACTGAGGGCAGAAGCAGATGGCTCCAAATGACTTATCTATCCTGGGATTAGGTAAAGGATTTGTTACTAGTGCTCCATTTTCTGGCCAGGCAGCCAAAGCTCACCATTAGCTTGCCTGGTTAACTCTTTGTGAACCAGACAAGAAGGAAAGGATAAAGAAATTAAGATCCTTCTTTATACAGGTAAATGCACAGACACACATCTGCCCATACAATCATACATACAATCTCTGCCCCAGTCTGACTATCTGTCTCAATCAACTCCACAAGTGTTTATGTTTGCTTACATATGTAAACATATATCTACATGTGTACATATAAACAGACATACACATTTGGATGGATGCATAGATATATGGATGGGGCAGAGCTCCACAAATCACGCCACACCACACCACACCATCATTGTTTCTTTTCTCTGAGCTTTTTTTATAATCAAAATTTCTTAAAAAACTACTTCATAGGTAAAATATTACACAAAATAGGAGTTACAGAAGGATGTTGATATAAGGTGTTTCATTCTATATGCTCATTATAAGTTTGAAGCAACAGTTTCATATGACCGTCTCTTATCACAGTGCACTTATGGCTTTATCCTAAGACTTGAATGATTTTTTTTTCTTGAATACAAATTTGCCTCAAGCCTATATCTCTTTTAGTGCAATTATGAAAGATAATTTTATTTCTTATTATGCAGCCTTCACTTATTATGAGGAATGAACACATTCTATTCTTGATTCTAATTTTATTACATCTTTTTTCTTTTCTTTTTTGCATATTTTCTTTATTTACATTTCAAATGTTATTCCCTCTCTTGATTTGCCCTCCAAAAACCCCCCATCCCGTCCCCCATCAATGGGTGCCTTCCACCCACCTGCTCACTCACTCTTATCTCCCCGCCCTGGCTTTCCCCTACACTGGGCCATCTAGCCTTCACAGCAACATGGGCTTCTCTCCCCATTGATGCCTGAAAAGGCCTATCCTCTGCTACGTATGCAGTTGGAGCCATGGGTTGCTCCATGGGTAGTCTTTGGTTGGGAGTTAAGTTCCCAGAAGCTCTGGGGTATATGGTTGGTTGATATTGTTCTTTCTATGGGGTTGCAACCCTCCTCAGTTACCTCAGTTCTTTCTCTAACTTCTCCACTGGGGACCCCGTTCTCAGTCCAATGTTTGGCTGCAAGCATTAGCCTCTGTATTTGTCAGGTTCTGGCAGAGCCTCTCAGGAGACAGCCATGTCATGCTTCTCTCAGCATACACCTTGTGGCATCCCCAGTAGTGACTAGGTTTGGTGATTGCATGTGGGATAGATCCCCATGTATGGCAGTCTCTGGATGGCCTTTCCTTCAGTCTCTGTTCCACAATTTTCTCCATATTTTCTCCTGTGATTATTCTGTGAGCCCTTCTAAGAACTGAAACATACACATTTTTTATCTTTCTTCTTGAGCTTCATGTGGTCTGTGTATCTTGGGTATTCCAAGCTTTTGGGTTAACATCCACTTATCAGTGAGTGCATACCAGGCATGTTCTTTTGTGTTTGGGTTACCTCACTCAGATGATATTTTCAAGCTCCATCCATTTGCCTTAGAATTTCATGAAGTCATTGTTTTTAATAGCTGAGTTGTGGAAATGCACCACGTTTTCTATATCCATGCCTCTGTTGAAGAACATCTAGGTTCTTTCCAGTTTATGGTTATTATAAATAAGGCTAATATGAACTAGTGAAATATGTGTCTTTGTTAGATGTTGGAGCATCATTTGGATTATGCCAGGAGTAATATAGTTCAGTCCTCAGGTAGTACTATGTCCAATTTTCTGAGGAACCACCAGACTGATTTCCAGAGTGGTCATACCAGTTCACAATCCCTCCAAAAATGGAGGAGTATTCTTCTTTCTCCACATACAATTTTGAGTCTTACATATGATATTTCAAATCTATAAATAATAAATGTTATGCTCTGGAATGTAAACTTGCATAAGAGTTCCTTTTAAGAATAAACACTTCTTTCACTTATTCCACTCCATATGAAGGACGGCCTTTATTTCTGCAAAGACTTTTACATAGGAACCCAACTTGTATGAGAATTAAATTATATCAAAAGTCAAATGGGTAAAATATTATGGTATAATCCTATAAAGTAAATTTTGATAAAATAAGCCTTATAGAATGGGACATATTGTTTTATTCCAGTGGTAAGAGATAGTGAGATGAAATACATGGAGTCAGAAAGGCAGGAAGTGGAGATTAGTAAAATGGGTGATGGTTGCATGAATGATTCACTCGAAGAAATTAGCACTTATTAAAATGTAAGCCTATACTTCTCATTTTATCTATTTTCTCCACAAAAAATATAATTATTTTAAGAAATCCCAAGTCTTTATTCAGTTTATTCTTGAATCAAGAACTTGTTTGTATATGAGATATAGTTATTTATATCTCATTATATATAAATACTAATATGAAAAGATTCTTATCCCCTTATATTTCTCACATCCTGGTATCTCTTTTCTTCTTTTGGCATATTGACAGTAACTTGCTCCAGTTTCCTATATGATAAATACCTATGTCTCTTGTTTTGATATTGTTTTTTCTTCTGTCAATGGCAGTCACAAACCTTAAGTTTTTACTGATCCTTCCTCCTGTTAGATAATCTTCCAGTGCTCTAATGACATCATTATGTATTGATTACAAAGTTTGAAAATGATGTGTGTGTTCTTATATTAAATATTAGATGTGGGGTTGGGGATTTAGCTCAGTGGTAGAGCGCTTGCCTAGGAAGCGCAAGGCCCTGGGTTCTGTCCCCAGCTCCGGAAAAAAAAATAGATGTACAAAGAAACTATATAACCAATAAACCCTAGAAACCTACAAGCTAAAGAATAATTATGTATATCATATGTATGTGCAGCTTTCTGAACTGTGTCCCACTTGCTCCATGTATTTCCATGGCCATGAGAGAAGCAGTAATTTAGCCTTATTCAATATACATGTATCATTTATAGTGCAATTACTTTAAACACTTTCAAGATCCTCTGAAAAAAATTACCAACTGAGAATAGACTTATACAAACAATATCATGTATCATATTTCCTATAGAGCCATACCATGGAAAAGAACAAGATAAACAATTCTGTGACCTCAGCTAAACTGCATATAAACAAGGATACACATTTTCTTTGGAAATGAGGTGATTCAAGAAACATGCTGGATTCTAAGTGCTCTGATGATGGAAAATGGCAAGTATCCATACAAAATATATTTACTTACTAAGAATAATGAGGATGAGACAGTGACAAATCTGGATAAATAAAAAGGTTTGATTCTTTTGATTTTAATACAGAGCTGTTTGTTTCCAATCACTAGTCAAATATAAAGAACAATGTGTGCAAAACCTACAGAAGTTATGCTTATGATACCTCAATACTATAAATCATAGCCGTACAGATGTTCTATATTGAAATCTCAAATGACTGGTCAAATTTAAAATGTAAATGTATAGAGCATCTAATTTGTCTGTCAAATAATTATGGTAGAGAAAACTGTATTACACTTATTAGTTATCTGACTCAGAGAGACATGTGCAATAGCAACACACTCATTCATACATGCAGGTGTATATGTCAGAATGATTTAAGTAGGCATTTGCCTTCTGAAATTGTGAGGTTGAAAAGTCTCAAATGATTGAAACCATGGTAAAGCTCCAGGAGAGATATTGGTTTAAGTAAAACATCGATTGGATTAAACCTCAAGAAGACCTCATATTTCTATTTGAGTTTGAAAGCAGGTGAATGCCCATTTGAAAGGCAGCCCGCAGAAGTCACATTCTTACTCTGGGGAGACACAGAATTTTTGTTTTATTCAGAACAGTATCTAGTATGATGTGGTCTCTCTAAGTGTGTCTTAATCCACATCACTCCTGATTATGCAAATCTTAAAGTTTGGTTCAAGAATCACATGCAGCTAGGAAAGGATAGATGGGGCTTACTGGGAGATGCTAACCTCAAATGATTTGTTCTTGAAGGAAGTGTAAACTCCCCTCCCTTCTTCTCTTTGTTTCACTGCTAGTGATGAAACAGGGTTTTCCCTTGGCATGTTATAATACCTCATCACAGGACTGAAGCCAATGAGTCAATGACTCAGGTTAGCATTCCCTTGAATCATGTAGTAATTCCATTTTTAGTTCCTCCAGGGAAGTGCATATGAATTCCCATATGGCTCTACTAATTTACATACCACCAGAGGTGTCTCCTACATTCTCATTACCATTTCTTCTCAGCTTCCCCCACCCCCTGGTTGCTGTTGTTGATATTCTAACTGGATAAGGCAGAACCTCAATGTAACTTTAATTGCATTTCCCTGATGGCTAAAGGATGCTGAAAATGTTTCCAAACTTATATTTCCTATTTGCATTTCTTCTTCTATGAACTGTAAATTCATTTGGTTTCTTTGCATATTTACTGAAAAGAAGCAAATATAAAAGTCGATGAATTTCAACAGAGTTTAATGATATACACTAGAGGTGTCATAAAAGTAAGTACTATGCATTATGATTATTAAAATGTTAAAAACAATAAAAATAGTAGAAGGAAGGAGAAGTACATGAGCCTTCCAAAGATCTTCAGGAAGTCCCATCCATTTCCAAAGTCCTTTAAGAGAGAAATTACTGTCTACTTAAGAATACTCTGTTAGTGTGTTTGCTTGAACTTGTATAGCTTCGTTTTTCAGTGCTGCCAAATTTCAGAGTCATCACAGTGAGAGTTTTCAGTGACACCACTAGCACAAGTCATGATTTCATGACAGAATATCTGCATACAGATCACACTTTCTTTTCTTGATGAACTGATTAGTGTCCATCTTGGGACGATTAAGAGGTCTTGGAAAATGTCCTCTCTTTAGTCTCTGGGGTTCTATCATTGTTGGGTGAAGAGATATTTCCTTAAATCAACCTAAAGATAGTTACATTGCAGTAAAACTTTCAGTAAGATAGATATGCAATATGATGCCCATGCTATGCTATGTTATTCCAAATGAAGACAACTAGCAAATGTTATAGCCAAAGTCCTATTGCTGGGAAGAGACAGCATGACCACAGCAACTCTTTAAAGAAAGCATGTAATTGAGGCTTGCTTATACATTCATTTATCCCATTATCACAATGGAATATATACACATATATTCCATATAATATACATATACATTCCATATAATATATATTCCATATAATATGTATATATTCTATATAATATATATATATATATATATATATATTATAGCAGCACATGGCACTGGAGAGGTATCAGAGAGTTCTGTGTCTGGGCAGGCAGCTAGAAAAGAAAATAAGCCACTGGGCCAGGTTTGAGCTTCTGAAACCTCACAACCCAACCCCAGCAACAAGCAGGCCACACCTTGTTGGATTAGACTACATGTCTTAATACTTTCTAATAATGCCTCTGTCTATGAGCTTCTGGTGGCCATTTTCATTCAAACCACCACAGAAAACGTATTTTAAAAATAATGGTGAGTCTTATATAATTATTCATTTATGCTAAACTGCTCAAAGCACACATTATAATATACCAGGTCATAAAAAATGGTTGACTTTGTTTTAAGAATTTTATACTTTGTCCACTACAGTCATGAATTAAAAACTGTTTTGTTAGCTCATGGATTGATGGGAAGTGGGCATATTGTAAATGGTCATGCATATAGAATTATTAGACCAATGGTGTGTTCTTAATTGAATTGATAGGAACTGAGAGAAGCTGCAGGACTTACAGTCAAAAGGAAGCAGGCTGTTCAGAGCATACCTGTGAGGGAATGTCCTATGTAGGGTCACAGGTCACACTTCTTTGTCTCCAGCAACAACAAGGTGAACGGCCTTGCTCTGCTTCACCCTTCTGGGATATCAGTATTCTGAGAGACACAAAGTACGGTTTCTTCTCTAAATTTGAAAATAAAGATTTGAAATCATGCCTGATAACCCTTCCTTATTTTACTAACATAACCAAAACTGAATGAAATCATTTTCTAGTAATTTCTTAGAACTTCCGTTTGAATTCTTCAAGTCCTTTCTCAGAACTCTAATTTTCCCAATTTAACCTGTCACACTAATTATCTTCAGCCTTCAGTGATAGATTCAAAATAGTATAGCAAAGGGTGACAAGGGAAGAAAATCTTTGTAGCAGATGTGGTCATTCAGCTTTATTTTTATAAATTCGGCTACTAAAATCAAACTTTCTCCATGGTAAAAGGAAAAAGATTGAATATAACTATTCTTGTGCTTGGTTGCTTGGCCAATCCTAGGTGCAAAATTACTGGTCATTTTCAAGGAATGTGAACGGTGTGCATTCTTTTTGTAATAGCAAATTTTATGCTAATATATACTAATATTTCTGATTGGACATATTTCATGTGAGAATTCAAAGCCAATATATAGTTCTTAGTTATCCTGAAATAAATAAGGAAAAGAATTTCTGAACAACAAAAGCAATGATCAAGAAATAAATGATATTATGTTATCCTATAATATATATGTATTTATTTGACATATATTATCCAACAAACATTGAAATAATGCCAAGTTGTGACATAGTTTTCATCTGAGACTATAGAGTGAATGAATTGAATATGGAAATTATGGAAGAAAATAATAAATCTAAACTATGACCTTTTAATACATATAGTCTAATTTCCAATATATCTATATAAATTATAATCTTGAAACTGAAAATAAAGCAAGTTGTTAGTAATATTAAATATAATTAACACTGGTACCCTATTAAAAGAAACCTCTGTTTATAGAAGTCGTGAAATATATGTGTTTATTATTGATCAATTTATCCCACTAAAGAAAGATATTAACTGCTACATGAGTTACCTCTTTTAGAGTTCTTAATCATTTGTTTACAATGAATAATTTCAACCAGAGAAACTTGACTAGCCTGGAGGTCAGTGGAAATCTGTAATTGCTTCTACCTCCCCAGAGCAATTTTAACAGCTAAGTTAGTGCCCTGGGAATGACATTTTTATGTCCCATTAGTGATAAGTGTTATTTTTACACTGCTCATGACAATTTCTCAATCTGCTGATATGTGAGCATTTATCTAGCAGCATTCCAATTATTTCCAATTGTAAGAAGTATGTAACACGTCTTCAAAGTTCAAATGGGCTCACAGAATGAGCGGAAGACAATGTCAGGGTTTTCCTACATGAACCAATATATCATCACTGACACTTATTACTAATGAGTGCCTTGGTGGCTAGAGTTTGGGAAAGAAGATTGTTTTCATTTTAAAGAAATGGAAACATCAGTCAGTTTCTATGGGCTAGGTATTTTCATGGATCTGAAAATCTTGGGCAAGTGTAGAACCACCCAGAAGCTTAAATAACAGAGACTTTCCATCATTCCTTTAGAGACATCTGATCTGTAAGAATCTTAAGAGAAACCATGAAGAAGTTAAGGTTGATCCTGCAGAAATGAGTCAGTAGGTAAATTGTTGCTTTGCAAGCATGCATACATGAGTGCTGTTGCACAGCTACATATGAAAGGAATGCTAAGAGGAAAGAACTGGATGTATCAGGGCACAGACAAGAGGATCAAACAAGTCCTGTTAAGTTCCAGTTTCAGTAAGAGATACTGTCTCAAAAGTTAAGGTGGAATGAATGTGATTGAAAAGTACATGTGATATTGACATTCATATTCATGTATACATGCATACATACATGCACACCTACATGAATAAACACATATAACACACACTTATACACTCATTGACACAAGACAAAGAGAAGAGATTAAGAAGGAGTTAACAATTTTAGCCATATACTTCTGCTTCAAGCATAGATGAGAGCTTCACTCAGCTATCACTAGAGAAGCTTCTTCTTGTCATGGATGAGAACTAGAACTGAGACCCACAACAGGACAATGTGTATAGAGTGAGAGATCTCTTGGAGCAGTTCTTTAAAGAAATGTCTTTAGCAAAGCATTCCTCCAGCAATAAGGGGCCTGTGTAAAAGAGGAGACAGAAAGATATAAGAGTCAGAGGTCCTGTAGGAATGCAAGTAAATAATCGCCTTCAGACACAACAGGACTAATGTACATTTAAACAAACAGTATGTAATGAATTTCTTATGCAAATTTGCAAAACTACGTGATTTGTCATTCAAAGGCAAAAATGTATGGTTTCCAGAAAGGAAATTAATATTATGAGAGAAACTCAATTCAAGATAAGAAATTTTCATTAAAAAATGGGAATGAATTGGAGAGAATTATGTGAATATATGGTTTTAACTTATGTTCATTTTTGTGCCCAATTTTCATTTGGTTGCACAGACATTTGTAAGCATTATACTCAGTCAATATGAATAAGTGGGGTATTTGTGTTTGTTGGCTTCACAATAAATAGACTTGAAAACAGGACCTCATATATGTTATAAAGGTTCCCTAATGCAACCGTTAATAATACTTTTTAGTTATGCTATAAGATCAAGAATCAACAAATGACACCTCATAATATTGAAAAAGCTTCTGTAAGGCAAAGGACACTACCATTAGGACAAAATGGCACCCAACACATTAGGAAAAGTTCTTTACCAATCCTACATCTGAAAGAGGGTTAATTTCCAATATATACAAAGAACTGACTCCAGAGAATCAAATAACCCTATTAAATAGAGAATTCTCAACTGAGGAATATCAAATTGCTGAGAAGCACCTAAAGAGATATTCAACATTCTTAGTCATCAGGGAAATGCAAACCAAAACAACTGTGAAATTCCACCTCATACCAGTTACAATGGATAAGATCAAAAACTCAGGTGACAACAGATGCTGGGGAGGATGTGGAGAAAGAGGAACACTCCTCCATTTTTGGTAGGATTGCAAGCTGGTACAACCACTCTAGTAATCTGTCTGTAAGTTCCTCAGAATGTTGGACATAGTACTATTTGAGGACCCAGATACAGCACTCCTGGGCATATACCAAATGATGCTCCAACATATTATGAGGACACATGCTCCAATATGTTCATAGCAGCCTTATTTATAATTTTCAGAAGCTGGAAAGAACCCAGATGCCCTTCAACAGAAGAGTGGATACAGAAAATAGGGTACATCTACACAATGGAGTACTACTCAGCTATCAAAAACAATGACTTCATGAAATTCATAGGCAAATGTATGGAACTAGAAAATATCATCCTGAGTGAGGTAACCCAATCACAAAAAAAAACACACATTATGCACTCACTGATAAGTGGAAATTAGTCCCAAAGCGCGGATTACCCAAGATACAATTCACAGACCTCAAGAAACTGAAGAAGAAGGACGACCAAAGTGCAGATGCTTCAGTCCTTCTTAAAAGGGGGAACAAAAATATTCATAGGAGAAGAGAAGGAGACAGTGTTTGGAGCAGAGAGACTGAAAGAATGGCCATTTAGAGCCTGCCCCACCTGGGGGTCCAGCCAGGGTGGATACACTACGTCCACCAAACCCAGACAATATTGCTGATGGCAAGAAGTGCGTGCTGACAGGAGCCTGATAAAGCTGTCTTCTGAGAGGCTTTGCCAGAGCCTGACAAATACAGAGGTGCATCCTCACAGCCATCCATTGAACTGAGAAACTGGCCCCCAATGGAGGAGTTAGAGAACAGATTAAAGGAGCTGAGGGGGTTGGTAATCCCATAAAAATAATACCGGGAGGAGAAAACAAGAACAACAACAACAACAACAACAACAACAACAACAACAACAACAACCAACTATAGCTCCCAGGGCTAAACCACCATCCAAAGAGTACACATGGACAGACCCATGGCCCCAGTTGCATATGTAGCAGAGTATGGCCATATTGGGCACCAATGCGTGGAGAAGGCCTTGGTCTTGTCAAGGCTGGACCTCCCAGCATAGGAGAATGTCAGGGTAGGGAGGTAGGAAGATGTGAGTGGTAGCATGAGGGAACACCCTTATGGAAGAAGGGGGAATGGGGATAGGACAAGGGGTTGCTTGTCAGGAAACTAGAAATAATATTTGGGGAAATAATAACGGGATAATATTTGAAATGTAGATAAAAAATATCCAATAAAATATCAAAAAACATTTTAAGGAATGAGGTTTTCTTTTTATCAAATTTATCGACTGAAATAGCCAAATATTAGGGCAGGTTCAAGATTCTGACAGGTTCTGATACAGAAAATATTAGAATAGACACAACTTAAAGACCTGATTTAAGAAGATATTAAGCTTTACGAACAGAGATAACAAGATGGAAATTTTATTTGAGAAGACAAATGTCAATTACACTATCTAAGATAAAACAATGAATACAGACTATTCAGTGTAACAAACTATTACTATTACTATTACTATTACATTGAGATGACCAAGAGAACATTTTAGATCTGTGAAACACAGGCAAGTGAGGGAATCCATAGAGCTTATGAACAGGAACGTTGAATGGGTTGCTCTATGGACTCACCCCTCCTAATGCTTTTCACTGTTAAGTAATACTGTGGAGCAGCACAAGTAACAACTATTCAAAAACCTTCACAAAACATGCTGTTTGAAATTAGAGCCAAATGTGACCACTCACTAACAAAATAACAATATGAATATAATCCTGGATACTTCCCGATATACATCCAGAAATAAAAGTATATCAAATGTAAATCTAGAAGTAAAATCATTAAAGAGAAGATTTTACCATCCGGTTCTACTAACAATGGTTAGGTGAATGAGAAAATGAATATATAATTCAAAATTAATTGTGGAAATAAATTAATAAAAATTACACTTAGTAAACAATACTTATTCAAACAACTATCTGATTAATTTTGTAGCAATAAGTATGGCCAGGAAGGAAGTGGAACTTTTTGAAAAATCATCTGTTTTAATGATGAAGATGCTCTTCTTTAGAACAAATGAATATTTATCTGTATAGTCATATGGAGATTCTGATTTCCTTTCAATTTCTTACCTTACTTCATTGATTACATATCATATAGAATCACAGGGGAGCAATATTTCATATGTTAAAATATTTCATTTTCTCAATCCAACGACCAGCAGTTTGAAGATTCTATAATTTAGCATCATCTCAGCATATTTGATTAATTGATTCTGCCTTATCAGATAGGTTTCCTATATGAATTTATTTTTAAAATTTATTTTATCTGTGTGTATGTGTGTGGATGTGAGTAGCATTGGGTAGGCACCCATGGTAGACTTGGGATACTCTAAAGCTCAAGGTATAGTGCTTGGGAGCTGCCACGTGGATGCTGGGAACCAAAATTTGGTCTGCTGCTAGAGCAGCAAGAACGTTATCACAATTGAGCCATCTCTCCAGCTCCCTCTCACTTTAACAAGCTAACAGCTCCTGAGTGCCCTAGGATCTCCAACTAACTCTAGATTTCAAGGATAATCTTAAACCTGTACTCCTGCTACTTTCTCTCTTGGCAGTGCCAGGATTACAGCTATGCACCAGCAGACCTGTCCTTAGTATATGTTGGTTATTTGTCAATCATATGAAATTTTACAAACAGCTATACAACAAGTATAATAATGCAAATCCTTCCCTTTGAAATTTTTGTTTTATTTTAATATTAAATATCACCTGCACTGTCATGGTCCATTATATTATAGTTTGTAAAACTTCTCAATGCGTATCTGTATGCTTTCGTCATGCTGACACTCACTTCCCCAGTTAATTTCCCCTTGAAAACATAATCAAAACAACCTGAGATCTACAAACCATAATTAGCCCCAAATTCCCCAAGGAATTAAAAAGGTTCTCATCTTGCTTCCCAGCTTTATAGGCATTTCCTATTAAAAACTCTCTGTAGAAGACATTTGGAATATATTTAAAAACTAAATTAAGACAGATTATCACAGCAGCTAGTCAAATAATTAATTCTGAAGCATTGGCCCTGGAGTTTGGGTGGTACTATTTGATATGAGATTCTTAACCGCTTACTAAATGAAGCAGTTTTCCATAAAAAAATCAAAATAATATTAAGTAAAAAACGAATATAAAAGTGTTCATGAATAGATTGTTGCCTCTTTATTACTGTTAGAGCCAGTAATAAAATTTATTCAAAGGGTACTATTTATAAGATTGTGCATGTAGTTATATAACTGTTAATAAAACACACAATTTTACATTTACCTATGAAATGAAACAATAGTAAAATCCAACTTCACAAATGTTATTTGAATGTTTTCTATTGTAGCATCCAATCATAATAGTTGATTTAAGTTAATGCCAACTGGCAAAATCAAAATAAACCAAGAAATTTATAAATTAAATTCAGTAACTAGCTTAGCCTAAAACTTAGAGGATAAAGCTTTAAGGTGTTAGTAAATTCTCATATTACATATATTATATGACAACTGAGATTTTGAAATTCACCAACAAATTCACAAAATTATTTTGTAAATGCTAACTGAACATCTTTTTAAAAAATATTAAATTAAATTTTGTCATCAATATTGAAATTGGAACACTTTTAATTATCAGGAAAAATAAACTTGTTCCCAAAAGTCAGAATCACATGTATGTAGAATAAACAATACTGAGATCTCCAGAAAAGAAATTAAAGGTCATATTCTAAACAGGGGAACACAAATTAATAATAAAGGTAACAACACTCAGATATCATAATTTCTGTCCTGAAGAAACATTCTGTGGCAAAGAATGAATGGATGAAAATATGTTCAAAGTTTGAAGAAAACAAATTACTATGACCTTTAAATTCTTGTGTTCCCATTATTGGCACGTTGAAAGCTATCCCCCAGAGGAATGGTCTTGGGGGCCTGATAATTAATGACAAGGGCTCCACCATTGCAAAGCAGGTACTGCCCTTATAAATGTGTTCATAGAGGCTTCTCCTCCTCTTCAAGACCCAGAAGACAGGTGCTGTTTGCAAGAGACTGGAAACCTTCCTGCCAGACTTAGTAGTTGTTCTAGAGCTGTTGTTCTCAAACTTCCAAATGCTTTCACCCCTTAATATACTTCCCCATGTTTTGGTGACACCCAACCATAAAGTTATTTTTTGTGGTTAACTCAAAATTGTTACTGTTTTGTTAAGTTTATGAATCATGGTGTAAATATCTTGTGTTTTTGGATGGTCTTAGCCAATGCCTGTGAAAGTTTGTTGTCCCCTCAAAGGCATTGCCCCACATGAGTTGAGAACTGCTATACTAGATCTTGAACATTCCAATTTCCAGAGTTGTAGTAACTAGTTTCTGTTGTTTATAATTCACTAATTTGACATTTTTATTTTTGCATAACAATACCTGAAGATTAAGCAGAGAAAATTGTAAGTCAAACGTCATGTTCTGCATCAGAAAGTTAGCTGCTGGCACACCCAAAGTTTCATAGCACAGTGGGGAGCCTTTTTGGAAACTAAGTAAAACATGTGACTGAGCCAATGGCTGTTGCTTTAAAAATACATCAGAGTGATTACCCATCATGATCAAGTAGACTTCATCCCAGGGATGCAGGGATGGTTCAACATAAGGAAATCCATCAGCATAATCCAGTAGATAAACAAACTCAAAAGTAAAAAAAATGCACAATCATCTCATTAGATGCTGAGAAAGCATTTGACAAAATTCAACACCCCTTCATGTTAAAAGTCTTGGAAAGACCAGGAATTCAAAGCACATACCTAAACATAGTAAAAGCAATATACAGCAAACCAGTAGCCAACATCAAACTGAATGGAGAGAAACTTGAAGCAATCCTACTAAAACCTGGGACTAGACAAGGTGGCCCACTCTCTTCCTACCTATTCAATATAGTACTGGAAGTCCTAACCAGAACAATCAGATGGCAAAGGAGGTCAAAGGGATAGAAATTGGAAAGGAAGACGTGATAATATCACTATCTGCTGATGATATGATTATATGCTTAAGTGACCCCAAAACAAAAATTCAACCAGAGAACTCCTAAACCTGATAAACAACTTCAGCAAAGTGGATAGATATAAAATTAACTCAAACAAATCAGTTGTCTTCCTCTACTCAAAGGATAAACAGGCTGGAAAGAAATTAAGGAAATGACACCTTCACGATAGTCGTAAATAACATAAAATACCTCTGTGTAACTCTAACCAAGCAAGGGAAAGGTCAGTATGACAAGAAGTTCAAGTCTCTGAAGAAAGAAATTGAAGATCTCAGAAGATGGAAAGATTTCCCATGCTCATTGATTGGCAGGATTAATATTGTAAAAATGGCCATTTTGCCAAAAGCAATCTACAGATTCAGTGTAATTCTCATCAAAATCCCAACTCAATTCTTCCTAGAGTTAGAAAGAGCACTTTGCAAATTCATTTGGAATAACAACATAGAATAATAAAAACTATTGTCTTGGTGTTCCTATTACTGCACAAACATGACCAAGAAGCAAGTTGGGAACCCGAGACTACCAGCCAAGGAATGGTACCACCCACAAAGGGCTGCCTCTTTCCCCCTTGAACACTAGTTGAGAAAATGCCTTACAGCTGGGTCTCATGGAGGCATTTTCTCAATTGGAACTCCTTTCTCTGTGATAAGTTCAGCTTGTGTCAACTTGACACACCAAACTAGCCAGCACAATTGACCCCCTGTCAACTTAACACACAAATACATCCCTATTAAGCCACAAGCCTTACTTTCTTATTCATCCCCAAGCTCTAAATAACTTTAAGAGTCTCACAGTCTTCACATATTAAAAGCTCAATCCCTTTAAAATATCCAGTATTTTTTAAAATTGAAAGTCTTTAAAATTCAAAGTCTCTTAATTGTGGACTCCACTAAAATACTTCCTTCAAGAGGGGAAAATATCATGGCACAGTCACAATCAAAAGCAAAATGAAACTCCAACTGTCTAATGTCTAGGGTGCACTCACGGTCTTCTAGGCTCCTCCAGGGGCTTAGGTCACTTCTCCAGCTCTGCCCTTTGTATCACACATGTTGTCTTCTAAGATCCAGATGCCTGTATTCCTCTGCTGCTGCTGCTCTTGGTTACCATCTCATTATACTGGCATCTCCACAATTTTTCTGTCTTCTGTTGCAACTAGGCTTTACCAATAGCCACTCACAGTCTCTCTTCATGGTGCCAAACTTCAAATCCTTTGTTTGACCACTTCAGTCCTGGCCAATCAATTTCAACTGAGGGTGCACCTTCACCCATGGCTTTCCATGACCTCTCACAGTGACTAGCCTCAGCTGCTCATGACCCCTTCATGCCTTCAAAACCAGTACCACCTGGGTGACTCTTACACACTACCAAGTCTAGCCACAGCATGAGGTACAACCTTGGCTTTCTCTGTAACACAGTCTCTTTGTGCTCAGAGAACACTTCCCAGAAGATCTCACATCACTGATGCTCGTCTCTTCTTAATGACCACTAATTTCTTAGCTCCAGCTGACCAGCATCAATAGTCCCAGTAATGCAAAGGTTTGCTTTAGTAGTTCTGGTATCTTGTTAATCAGAGCTGATTCTTCAGCCCCAGCTAACCAAAACCACAATCAAAATAGTAACAGCCCTAACAGGAGTGTATAATCTTTCCTCTGAAATTTCAGAAGCCAGGCCTCATCTTCTGCACTGTTTTCAACCTTATTTTCCAAGCTTCTACAGATAATTCCACAGAGCTCTTAACACCAATGGCTCTTCTGGCTGAAAATTCCAAAGTCCTTCCTCAGTCCTCCCAAAAACAGAATCAGGTTGTCATAGCAATACCCCACTATGCTAGTACCAACTTTTCTTAGGGTTTCTATTCCTGCACATGAACAAGAGGCAAGTTGGGGAGGAAAGGGTTTAGACAGCTTGTACTTCCATATCTATATCACTGTTCATCATCAAAGAAGTTAGGACTAGAACTCAAGCAGGTCAAGAAGCAGGAGCTGATGCAGAGTCCCCTGGTTTGCTCAGCTTGCTTCTTAGAGAACCCAAGGCTACCAGCACAGGGACAGCACCACCAAAATGGACTGGTTCCTCCACCCTTGAACACCAGTTGAGAAAATGTCTTACAGCTGGGTTTCATGAAGGCATTTCCACAACTGAGGCTCCTTTTTCTGTGATAACTCCAGCTTGTGTCAAGTTGACACACAAAACTAACCAGTACAACTATCCTCAACAATAAAAGAACTTCTGGGGGAATCCCTGACCTTAAGCAATATTACAGAGCAATGGTGATAAAAACTGTGTGGCATTGGTACAGAGACAGGCAGGTAGGTCAATGGAATAGAAGTGAAGACCCAGAAATGAACCCAGGACACTCTCGTTAGTACAAAATAGCAACCAACACATTGGAAAAAGTTGTTTACCAATCCTTCATCTGATAGAGGTTTAATTTCCAATATATAGAAAGAACTCAAGAAGTTAGACCCCAGAGAATCAAATAACTCTATTAAACAAAGAATTCTCAACTGAGGAATATCAAATTGCTGAGAAACACCTAAAGAAATGTTCAACATCCTTAGTCATCAGTGAAATACAAATCAAAACAACCCTGAGATTCCACCTCACACAAGTCAGAATGGCTAAGATCAAAAACTCAGGCATCAGCAGATACTGGCTTGGATGTGGAGAAAGAGGAACACTCCTTCATTTTTGGTGGGATTGCAAGCTGGTACAACCACTCTGGAAATCAGTCTGGAGGTTCCTCAGAAAATTGGACATTCCACTACCTGAGGACCCAGTTATACCACTCCTGGGCATATACCCAAAAGATGCTCCAACATACAACAAAGACACATGCTCCACTATGTTCATAGCAGCCTTATTTGTAATAGCCAGAAGTTGGAAAGAACCCGGATGTCCCTCCACAGAAGTATAGATACAGAAAATGTGGTATATTTACACAATGTAGTACTACTCAGCTATCAAAAACAATGACTCCATGAAATCCATAGGCAAATGGAAAGAACCAGAAAATATCCTGAGTGAGGTAACCCAATCACAAAAAAACTGCACATGGTACACACTCACTGATAAGTGGATATTAGCCCAAAACCTCAGATTACCAAAGATTTAGTCCACAGACCACATGAAGTTCAAGAAGAAAGAGACCAAAGTACAGATGTTTCAGTCCTTCTTTGAAGGGGGAACAAAATAGTCACACAGAAACAGTTTGGAGCAGACTGAAGGAAAAGTCATTCAGAGACTTCCCACCTGCAGATCTAGCCCTTATACATATGACCACCCAGAGAATATTGCTGATGCCAAGAAGTACATGCTGACAGGAGCCTGATATAGCTCTCTCCTGAGAGGCTCTGCCAGAGCCTGATAAATACAGAGGTGGTGTTCATAGCCCACCATTGAATTAGAGTGGGACCCCCCAATGGATAAATTAGTGAAAGGATTAAAGGGGATGAAGGGGTTTGCAACTCCATAAGAACAATAACACCAACCAAACAGAGCTCCCAGGGACTTAACCACCATCCAAAGAGCACACATGGACAGACCAATGCTCCAGCTGCATATGTAGCAAAGGTTGGCGTGATTGAACACCAATGGGAGGAGAAACCCTTGGTCCTGCCATGTCTCAACCCCTCAGTGTAGGGGAATGTCAGGGGAGGGATGGGAGGCTGAAATGAGTGGGGTTGTTGGATGGGTAGGGTAATACCCTCAGAGAAGTGAGAGGGGTGATAGGATGGGAGTTTATGGCCAGGGAAAGGAGATAACATTTGAAATGTAAATAAATAAAAACATATCCAATATAAAAAAGACTTCTTAAGATCATAGGTTTCTATCCCTTTAACCTATACACACTAGATGGACCTTTTCTGGTTACCCCATTTTCATACCTGAGGAAAGTGTCACTGTCAGGAATTATCATTATCTCTAATCAGCACAGAAATGCTATTAATTTCTTGGGATATAATGAGGCTGTAAGTTATTTTTTCTATCAGACTACATAACAGACTATAAATCCATGTTCTTTGTCTGTCTCTGCTGAGGACTATTTTCAGTGGAAAAGAAAAATCTCTTCCCTTCCACCCTGCCCCCTACTATTCTTTTATTTCTACTGTGACATAGAGAATGATCCACAAGGTTCAATCAAGAGTAATTTGCCTACATTCATGTCTGTCATTCAGCTGGTCTTTCACTATCAAACGTAACGTAGCCTGATCTCTGGCTGAACACTGCCGTGGATGTTTTACAATATCACTCTTACGTCCATATAGATTTACTGTTCCAAAATCTTCAAATATTTTCACTTTGTTCATGTAGTCATGGATGGTGTATACAATCTGAGGGATTAGTCCAAGCAGGCAAAGGGATAGGTGGAGGACATTGTTTCAATGTCATAATATAAATATTTAGGTTCTGAGAAAATTATTCCAAAATTCTCAATTCAAATTTGATAAATGGGGATAGTGAGTGCTTCTTAAATCATTACCAGGAAGGCTAAGCATTGAGTTAAAATAACATCGATATCTTTTACAAACTTTGGCTAGGCATGTAACAGGGTTTTCATTTTGCCTAAGAAAATGCATCAGAGCTACGCAGAATGGTGGTATAAAATATAAATGAAGCTATTTATTAGATATTGTAAATCAAACTTCACCTGCTCATTAATATAAATGAGTTCTATGACTTACAGTCCTGGAACCCACAAAACAAAAATAATTGGATCATACTTGAAAAGCAAATTGTGCCTAATTCCTTTTGTCTAACATAAAAATACTCATTCTACTCAAATGAATATTATACGTAGGGAATAATGAACACACATACATGTGTGCATTTACAATTCGGGTTTGTTTATGTGAAAGGAGCAACTAATCAATGGTTAGATAACTAAACATCTCAGCAAATAAAAGCATTTATCTACCAATACTCAAGATAAAATTAATTTTTTTCTTTTGACTCTTGAAAAAAGTTTTTAATACCATCCCTCATATTTTTCATTAATTTTATCAATAATAAAATTTAAGACTTTGGGGGCAGAACAAATCGGTTACTCTTGGCTGTCTAGAGCTAATCTACTGGCAAGGTTTTAGTGTAGCGTCCCAGGCCTTTGCTCCAAGTTCTCAGTATATGTGGTTAAAGAGGAGTCTAAGTGGGAAAGCTGCCAATTCATAAGGGATCTTTGTGTGGGAGGAGAGTTGTGCATTTTGTGCTGAATCCTATTACATGTTTGTGGGGACCAGAGAAGAAGGGCAGGTGTCTAGTTTACTTTATAACTCTTTTTATGGTTCCTTTTGGTTGTGTCTCTTGCTAAATATATAGCTTGAAGTTTTCAGATATAGTGGCAAGTGACCCTCCTGTCTTTGCTCTCCTCTTCAGAGCTAAGGTCTCAAGTATATGTTTTTGGTTCTTTTTTTTTTTTTTTTTCGGAGCTGGGGACCGAACCCAGGGCCTTGCGCTTCCTAGGTAAGCGCTCTACCACTGAGCTAAATCCCCAGCCTCAAGTATATGTTTTTATGTGGAAGCTGGGACTCTGATCTCTCTCTCTCTCTCTCTCTCTCTCTCTCTCTCTCTCTCTCTCTCTCTCTCTCTCTGTCATATATATATATATATATATATATATATATATATTCAGTAACACTTTCCTGCTTAGTTTTCTCCCAGCGTCCGTCATTTAAGCAACGAATAATTCCAGCTACTCTGTTCAAGTGTCCAAAAAGCAATGTTTTATAGGCACCCCATGCCTCTGCTAGTGTCATGTTCTACACTATTTTTATTTATCTCCTATTCTTTATTTCCCTATTATTTAGTATGTTTGTCACTGCAAGAATAATACAGATTTTCTCAAGGCAATTGTCTTGAGCAGTGGCTTTGATCAGACATGTTGCTATTGTACTTTACACAGAAAGAAAGGACTCCCCACACCATGCAAACCCCTCTTGGACAGACTATGGACTTCCTGTGTATTTCTCTTCTGCAAAGTTCTTAGTCATATTTTGCTTTTGAAAGTAGACGGTTTTGGCTATCATCTATTTTTTTTCTGTACATGGGATTGAACTTTCCTTGGTTTATTCCTGGTAGATTCTAGAGGACACTACTTTAAAAAAACTCTACTGTATTAAAATTCACATTTTATTCACGTATAAATTGAATCACAACAGGATGTAAAACTGCCAAGAACCTCCTTTGTAGTTTTTCTAGCATATACCTACATAAATCCTTTATGTTGTTATATATCCAACTATGTCCTGTGTGATATGAGATTCAGAGATGAATCTGTCTACAGACTGAGAAACTACAGCACTCTTACCATAATTCTCCAATCCACTTTCTGCTGTTTAGTGAATCTGAAGGGGTCATTACACAGATGATCAAACTATTCACCTACCACTATAAAATAAAACTCAGTGGACAGACAGATAAATGGAGCAAATCTCTGGACCCCAGAGGAGATAAAATTTTAATTTTAAAAATATATACAAAAGAAGTGTCAGTAAAATGTGATGTGGGACCAAAAAATGTTTAAAAGACAAAAAAATACTGAAATGCATTTCGTAACCTTAATTCTTCTGAAAGGGAAGAACTGATTTAAATGAATCCACCAGTCCTTATCTGCAGTGTCTGTCTGTCTGTCTGTGAGCGTTTTAAGATGAAGCACAGACACATATTTTAACACAACTCATAATGTGATTAATAAGGGCAGCACAATACAAGAACATAAAACTGCCCCGTATCTTTCTTCTGCTCTTCCAGAGCAGTGATTAACCTTTGAGTTTATGAGTATTTTTGCACTTGCTTCAGATAAAGTATTTTATGAGTTCTTTCCTCCCAGGCAACTTGGATTAAACTTATCAGGTTCAGGAAAATAGGGACTCATTATGACTGTTCCCCTTGAAATCATAATCTTTTTTTGCTATATCATCGGAACATTCTTTAAACAGACCAGATGGAAACATCAAGACACAGACAAGACAACTTGTTAAGGTCACATTCTACCTGTACGTATGATTCATACTTAATTGATTTGCAGGCCCACCTAAAGTTAGATTGTTGACCCTGATGAGGGCTGAGAATATGAAAGGATCATTTTTTGCACTCCATTAATTCCTGTTTGGAATGGTTCCTGACTTTACAAGACCCTCTTGCCAGCATATTCACTGATGACAGATTACTCCTTAATGGAGAAATAGGGCCGATTCAGGAGAATTTATCTCTCAGTAAATTCCTAATGAAATAGAAAAGCATGGTGGGGTATCTGAAACTTCAATATCTTCCTCCAAAACTAACACTTTTTTTTTAAAAAAACACAGCTGTTTTTGCCAATATCCCGAGATTCTACAGATATCTCATTTATGGGGGGGGGGGTGCTTGGCACAGCTTCAGAGGTGACGCTCTCTCTGTGATAAGGGACTCAAGTATGCTCTGCTCTCCATATACTGTCACTTTACATCTTCATAATAGTCTTAAGATCACCCTCTTACACACAGACTTTCATCCAAGGATCAGGAGGAATTCATTCCAAGCAAGGTCAGCAACTCTCGATCATTTTTTTTCTTTTAAACTTCCTTGTTTTTCTTTACTATAAGTAATGACATCTCCCGGTGGGAAGACATATATGGAAAACAGTGTTTCCAGTCCATAAACCTCACTGTGTAATTTTAAATGGATAATAATGTAAGATTATGAAGGGATGAAGGGATGAAGGGACAGGGAGGAGAAACAGAGACAGAGAGATAGAGAAGCTATGAGACATAAAAGTTAGCACTTCACAAAAAAACTACAGTGTTTGGAAACACAAAATTATGTGTCTCCCAGAAAGATCATTTTCAGAGTAGATAGAACAAAATCATACAAAAACAAAAAGGAACCGTTAAGTACTCTCTCACAGTTTGGGGAAAGGTATGAATGACTGCAGGGCTGGTACCAAGACAGAACTTTGCTTCGGAAACAAAGGCAATTGTAAACAAAGTGAGAACAACTTCATCAAAAAACCTGCTAGTACACTAGGTATCCATGAAGCCATTTCCCATGTAACATCAATGTGATATTCAATGTTGTGGTCAAACATAGGTGTTCCATAGGTCATTTTATATAATTATAATTCTTGATAATATTTGGCCTTGAATTATACTGACACAAAGAATTTTTATTAAGATTCATTTGTTTTCGTATACTATATTCTGTTCAGGATTTACCCTCACACAACTACTCCCAAGTCCCTAGTCCCTTTCACTTATACACCCAACCATCTTCCTAGAATATTACTTTAAGAACCTTTTAATGACCGCAAATCTCTAATGAAGAAAATGGATAATCTCAGACTTTAATATATGTGACAGTTTTTACTCTCTCCTAATTGTCACACACACACACACACACACACACACAGAGAGAGAGAGAGAGAGAGAGAGAGAGAGAGAGAGAGAGAGAGAGAGTTAGAAAGACAGAGATACACAGATGCACAGACACACAGACAGAAAGTAGAGGTAACTTTTCTTCTTCATCTCGGCTGATCAGCTACAAAGAAATTCCAGAGGGCTTTTGTGTATTTAGCTGCATTCACACCTATAGAAACCATACCCTTACATTTCATGGATTCTCAGTATAAAGCACAGAAACCCAAGTTCCAGTAACCATCTGCCAGCTCATGGAGGGTTCTTTTCCTTTGGCTTTGAAAGTTAAATCTCTTACATTATTGTCACTCTTTTATGCTCAGTTTTCTTTAGAATACTTTGCTATTTCAACATCTAAATTGTTGAGACTTTCAGCAAATTGGCATTGCAGTTTAGTGATTCTCTTGTCTTTGTTCCAACAAAACTGTTCAATTTTATGGTTATTTCATGGCAAATCTTGACTCTACCTGGAATTTCAGTCTTAACCTCTATTGCTAATCTCCCTGCCACCATTAAATAACCTGTATTCAGGTGCTTTAGTCTCAGCATTCTTGCACAACAACCCTTGGAATAACTGGCTGTTGTAGTGATTTGAATAAGAATGGCCCCTGTGGTCTCATATTTTTGAATGCTTGATCATCAGGGAGTGACACTTCTGGATAAAGATTAGAAGGTATGACTTCGTTGGAGTAGGTGAGGTGGTTTGCAGGGACTTGTGTCACTGGGATTGGGATTTGAGATTTCAAAGCCCCAAACCAGATCCAGTGCGCTTTTCTCTTCCTGCTGCCTGCAGATCCAAGTCTAGAAGTCTAAGCTACTTCTCCAGCACTGTTTGACTGTGCCTTCCCATCATGCTTACAATCAACGAAACTCTCTAAAGTGAGCCCCAAATAATGCTTATCAGAATCGCCTTAGGCATGGTATCTCTTCCAACAATAGAAACCATAACTAAGACACTGGTGTATGTCAACTGTCAATTTATCAAACTTCTGTCTTCATCATGCTTTTCCTGATGTTCTTCCCCTTTATTTAGAATGAATCATCAATTGGCTTTACTAATCATTTTAGGATGAACTCAAATTCCTTGCTTCATAGCCTTGTGCCACTTTAACAACACAAATTTTTAATAAACCCAAATACATTCCTTTGTATACTCTGTTTTTGTAGTAAACAAGCATGTAAAACACAAATTTAGGTCTCATCTTAAATTTATAATATTTTCTACATATTAAGTCATATTAGTGATGGATGCCCAACTACACTATTTTTCTGATATTAACCCATGGTTTTCAAAAGTTACATGAAACTCTAGAATTTCTTATTTCCCCTCAAAATTGTCCATTAGACAATCCATTGCTCTCCACTTCACTGAAAATATAATGAGAAATAATATATTTTATAATCTGCCAACACACCTATTTTGCTGTAGGAATCTAAGGCAAGATATTGTCTATTTTTTATTATAAGTTGTATATGAGATTATATCCACAGTCAAACATGTTATATCTTCCTGTTTTCACACTGTGCTATTTTCCAATTGAATCATTTGACAAGTATTTCCAAGACAAGAACTTTGTATACTTCTTTCATTATAAAGATCTTTTATATACATTTCCCTTTTAGATAAAAGTAATTTCCTCCATCCATTTGAGATAACATATCTCTAAAGAAAATGCTTCCATAGTACCACCTCAGTTTTCTAAGCAATTAATACAAGGTATTTCAGTTCTTAAATTTCCAGCTGTGTGTTTATATAGGTTTTGTTTTAGAAAGCCTTATCCTTCTGATGTCCTTTCTCTCCTGTCTCTCCCATTCCTTCTACCTCCTCTTCCACTGTTTTCCCTGAGTTCTGAGAGGAGAGATTTCATTGTGACTTCTCATTTAGAACTGTGTATTTCAAGGTCTTTCCATCTCTCTGCCTCTCTCTCTCTCTTCCTCTGTGGCTCTCTCTGTCACTCTATCTCTATCTCTGTATCTGCCTCTCTCTCTCTCTCTCTATATATATATATATATATATAGAGAGAGAGAGAGAAATAATATATTTTATAATATATATATATATTTTATATATATATATAATATATATTTTATAGATATATATATCTTTGTGAGTGTGTGTGTGTGTGTGTGTGTGTGTGTGTATGGGTGTTTGTGTGTTTCTCTGTATTTGTTCCCATCTACTACAATGGGAACCTTCTCCTGGAGATGGCTGAATAACACACCAATCTATTGTTTGTTTGCTCATTTCCTGTTAGAAGGTACTATGTAGAGTGTCATTTTTCTCATTGAAATTTCCCAAATCAAAGCCACAATCTCTTACTTACTATCTTGATAATCTAATGTGAACATTAACTTGAGACACAAATTGATGGTTAATACATATGTATACAAAATTCAGTTCAATTCTGAATTGTTCCAGACTTTGTACCAATCTACTGCAAAGCCTAAGTACCAGTGAGTCAGTTCTTGGTCATCCTGCTTTCTCCAAGGTCTGTAACAAAGTGTGTTGGGTCATTAGCAAGAGTCTTACCCCAAGTTGTGGCAAACAAACAGAACCAATGTCAACAGCCTGTATAACTTACTTTAAAATACACGGCGAGGAGGACTCTGAGCCACTGTTTAACTACTGCAAAAAAGAGGCTTTTAGTTTAATCCTGACGAAGTCGTAGTACTGGGATATATAAGGATGCATTTCACAATTATATTTCGTAAGTATTCTTAGTTCTAAGAGGAATTATCCTAAATTTTCCCCATGATTGATAATTGTCATCTGCCATGTGACAGTGTGGTGTAAGCAGAGTCAACTCCCTCATCAGCTCTGCCACAGGGCTCAGCAGCTTGGGGAGGTAGAACTCTGCAGGGAAGAGGGATAACTGTGCTTACCTCCACAGCTGGAGCTGATTTGGGGGGTCTCCAGGTCTGCAAGGAGGCTGGGTCCATGGGGTTCCCAGCCTCACAGATATCCATGTGCCGCTGGAAGTCACAGGAGAGCTGAATATGGAGTGGGGGGTCTCGGAATTGGGGAGCTCCAGCTGGTCCCACGGGAGAGTTCTTGGCTTGATGGCAGTTGCTTGGGCTTAGTGGAGGTGTGGCTGTAAGTGTCAAAAGGCCTTCTACAGGAGATTAGACAGCTGCATTGAAGGCAAAGGCCATCTCCGGGTCTCCCCACGGTGGATCCCGATGAAAAGAGGCAGTCCATGGTTTTAAGGAATTTATTATCATGGCGGAAAATAGATGACTAAAACAGTACCTCACTTCTCAGGGTGGGCCTGAGATAAAATACCGTTTGCAGGGAGGAGTGTCTGGGCAGGAAAGCTTCTTAGCTATGCTCTCCAGGCTTTTAGGTATCTCATTAGAAATGAGAAAGGAAATAAAACAATTTTAGCCCCCTTTTAGACTGTAACGTATGATAGAGTGTGCTCACAGAGAAGAGTCATTGGTTCTAAGATTACACTGCACAGATTTTTGTAGATTGGGGAGTAAAAATGCGCTTAAAATAAGAGATAATAACACTGTAATTCATAAAACTTATTTTTTTCTTACATTTAATGATTTTTGTTTTAAAAGCCAATTCTTTGTACAAAGAGGCCATTTTTGAAACAATCGAAGGTTTGTTGTACCTGAATAATAAAAAAAGATTAATACAATCAGGAAGCTCCAATAGTCTTTCCTAAAAGACTTCTTTAAAAAACAAATCTTTGGTTATTTCTATTAGTAAACAATGATTTCAAAATGTTTATTATACTTAAAAGGATATCTTAAAATAGGCATTTTACTATGTAATGGGCCTTATAGAAACACAGAATGAAATTTATCATACTTCCACCCAATAACCAAGAAAGGTCTTTTAAGAATGTATATGGGGGACAGACACCGCCGGACCCTGAAGGAAACAGACCGGATAAACAGTTCTCTGCACCCAAATCCCGTGGGAGGGAGAGCTAAACCTTCAGAGAGGCAGACAAGCCTGGGAAACCAGAAGAGACTTCTCCCTGCACACACATCTCGGACGCCAGAGGAAAAAGCCAAAGACCATCTGGAACCCTGGTGCACTGAAGCTCCCGGAAGGGGCGGCACAGGTCTTCGTGGTTGCTGCCGCTGCAGAGAGCCCCTGGGCAGCACCCCACGAGCGAACTTGAGCCTCGGGACCACAGGTAAGACCAAATTTTCTGCTGCAAGAAAGCTGCCTGGTGAGCTTGGGACACACGGAAGCAGAATTTCTCTAGAACCGGGCACATTCTGTGTTTACCGGAAGTCCCACACCCGCGGATCCTGGCCCGCAGCAGCTCTCTGCTCCCAGACCCGGTGAGAGAGAGACCCAACCGCCTGGTCAGGTGGGCACTCCTGAGGCTGCAGAGCGGAAGAGACCACCAACACTGCTCACCCCTGCCCACATCCCTGGCCCAAGAGGAAACTGTATAAGGCCTCTGGGCTCCCGTGGGGGAGGGCCCAGGAGCGGCAGGACCCCTGCCACAGACACCGCCGGACCCTGAAGGAAACAGACCGGATAAACAGTTCTCTGCACCCAAATCCCGTGGGAGGGAGAGCTAAACCTTCAGAGAGGCAGACAGGCCTGGGAAACCAGAAGAGACTGCTCCCTGCACACACATCTCGGACGCCAGAGGAAAAAGCCAAAGACCATCTGGAACCCTGGTGCACTGAAGCTCCCGGAAGGGGTGGCACAGGTCTTCCTGGTTGCTGCCGCTGCAGAGAGCCCCTGGGCAGCACCCCACGAGCAAACCTGAGCCTCGGGACCACAGGTAAGACCAAATTTTCTGCTGCAAGAAAGCTGCCTGGTGAACTCAAGACACAGGCCCACAGGAACAGCTGAAGACCTGTAGAGAGGAAAAACTACACGCCCGAAAGCAGAACACTCTGTCCCCATAACTGACTGAAAGAGAGGAAAACAGGTCTACAGCACTCCTGACACACAGGCTTATAGGACAGTCTAGCCACTGTCAGAAATAGCAGAACAAAGTAACACTAGAGATAATCTGATGGCGAGAGGCAAGCGCAGGAACCCAAGCAACAGAAACCAAGACTACATGCCATCATCGGAGCCCAATTCTCCCACCAAAACAAACATGGAATATCCAAACACACCAGAAAAACAAGATCTAGTTTCAAAATCATATTTGATCATGATGCTGGAGGACTTCAGGAAAGACCTGAACACACTTAGGGAAGCACAGGAAAACATTAATAAACAAGTAAAAGCCTACAGAGAGGAATGGCAAAAATCCCTGAAAGAATTCCAGGAAAACACAATCAAACAGTTGAAGGAATTAAAAATGGAAATAGAAGCAATCAAGAAAGAACACATGGAAACAACCCTGGATATAGAAAACCAAAAGAAGAGACAAGGAGCTGTAGATACAAGCTTCACCAACAGAATACAAGAGATGGAAGAGAGAATCTCAGGAGCAGAAGATTCCATAGAAATCATTGACTCAACTGTCAAAGATAATGTAAAGCGGAAAAAGCTACTGGTCCAAAACATACAGGAAATCCAGGACTCAATGAGAAGATCAAACCTAAGGATAATAGGTATAGAAGAGAGTGAAGACTCCCAGCTCAAAGGACCAGTAAATATCTTCAACAAAATCATAGAAGAAAACTTCCCTAACCTAAAAAAAGAGATACCCATAGACATACAGGAAGCCTACAGAACTCCAAACAGATTGGACCAGAAAAGAAACACCTCCCGTCACATAATTGTCAAAACACCAAACGCACAAAATAAAGAAAGAATATTAAAAGCAGTAAGGGAAAAAGGTCAAGTAACATATAAAGGGAGACCTATCAGAATCACACCAGACTTCTCGCCAGAAACTATGAAGGCCAGAAGATCCTGGACTGATGTTATACAGACCCTAAGAGAACACAAATGCCAGCCCAGATTACTGTATCCAGCAAAACTTTCAATTAACATTGATGGAGAAACCAAGATATTCCATGACAAAACCAAATTTACACAATATCTTTCTACAAATCCAGCACTACAAAGGATAATAAATGGTAAAGCCCAACATAAGGAGGCAAGCTATACCCTAGAAGAAGCAAGAAACTAATCGTCTTGGCAACAAAACAAAGAGAATGAAAGCACACAAACATAACCTCACATCAAATATGAATATAACGGGAAGCAATAATCACTATTCCTTAATATCTCTCAATATCAATGGCCTCAACTCCCCAATAAAAAGACATAGATTAACAAACTGGATACGCAACGAGGACCCTGCATTCTGCTGCCTACAGGAAACACACCTCAGAGACAAAGACAGACACTACCTCAGAGTGAAAGGCTGGAAAACAACTTTCCAAGCAAATGGTCAGAAGAAGCAAGCTGGAGTAGCCATTCTAATATCAAATAAAATCAATTTCCAACTAAAAGTCATCAAAAAAGATAAGGAAGGACACTTCATATTCATCAAAGGAAAAATCAACCAAGATGAACTCTCAATCCTAAATATCTATGCCCCAAATACAAGGGCACCTACATATGTAAAAGAAACCTTACTAAAGCTCAAAACACACATTGCACCTCACACAATAATAGTGGGAGATTTCAACACCCCACTCTCATCAATGGACAGATCAGGGAAACAGAAATTAAACAGTGATGTAGACAGACTAAGAGAAGTCATGAGCCAAATGGACTTAACGGATATTTATAGAACATTCTATCCTAAAGCAAAAGGATATACCTTCTTCTCAGCTCCTCATGGTACTTTCTCCAAAATTGACCATATAATTGGTCAAAAAACGGGCCTCAACAGGTACAGAAAGATAGAAATAATCCCATGCGTGCTATCGGACCACCACGGCCTAAAACTGGTCTTCAATAACAATAAGGGAAGAATGCCCACATATACGTGGAAATTGAACAATGCTCTACTCAATGATAACCTGGTCAAGGAAGAAATAAAGAAAGAAATTAAAAACTTTTTAGAATTTAATGAAAATGAAGATACAACATACTCAAACTTATGGGACACAATGAAAGCTATGCTAAGAGGAAAACTCATAGCGCTGAGTGCCTGCAGAAAGAAACAGGAAAGAGCATATGTCAGCAGCTTGACAGCACACCTAAAAGCTCTAGAACAAAAAGAAGCAAATACACCCAGGAGGAGTAGAAGGCAGGAAATAATCAAACTCAGAGCTGAAATCAACCAAGTAGAAACAAAAAGGACCATAGAAAGAATCAACAGAACCAAAAGTTGGTTCTTTGAGAAAATCAACAAGATAGAGAAACCCTTAGCCAGACTAACGAGAGGACACAGAGAGTGTGTCCAAATTAACAAAATCAGAAATGAAAAGGGAGACATAACTACAGATTCGGAGGAAATTCAAAAAATCATCAGATCTTACTATAAAAACCTATATTCAACAAAATTTGAAAATCTTCAGGAAATGGACAATTTCCTAGACAGATACCAGGTATCGAAGTTAAATCAGGAACAGATAAACCAGTTAAACAACCCCATAACTCCTAAGGAAATAGAAGCAGTCATTAAAGGTCTCCCAACCAAAAAGAGCCCAGGTCCAGACGGGTTTAGTGCAGAATTCTATCAAACCTTCATAGAAGACCTCATACCAATATTATCCAAACTATTCCACAAAATTGAAACAGATGGAGCCCTACCGAATTCCTTCTACGAAGCCACAATTACTCTTATACCTAAACCACACAAAGACACAACAAACAAAGAGAACTTCAGACCAATTTCCCTTATGAATATCGACGCAAAAATACTCAATAAAATTCTGGCAAACCGAATTCAAGAGCACATCAAAACAATCATCCACCATGATCAAGTAGGCTTCATCCCAGGCATGCAGGGATGGTTTAATATACGGAAAACCATCAACGTGATCCATTATATAAACAAACTGAAAGAACAGAACCACATGATCATTTCATTAGATGCTGAGAAAGCATTTGACAAAATTCAACACCCCTTCATGATAAAAGTCCTGGAAAGAATAGGAATTCAAGGCCCATACCTAAACATAGTAAAAGCCATATACAGCAAACCAGTTGCTAACATTAAACTAAATGGAGAGAAACTTGAAGCAATCCCACTAAAATCAGGGACTAGACAAGGCTGCCCACTCTCTCCCTACTTATTCAATATAGTTCTTGAAGTTCTAGCCAGAGCAATCAGACAACAAAAGGAGATCAAAGGGATACAGATCGGAAAAGAAGAGGTCAAAATATCACTATTTGCAGATGACATGATAGTATATTTAAGTGATCCCAAAAGTTCCACCAGAGAACTACTAAAGCTGATAAACAACTTCAGCAAAGTGGCTGGGTATAAAATTAACTCAAATAAATCAGTTGCCTTCCTCTATACAAAAGAGAAACAAGCCGAGAAAGAAATTAGGGAAACGACACCCTTCATAATAGACCCAAATAATATAAAGTACCTCGGTGTGACTTTAACCAAGCAAGTAAAAGATCTGTACAATAAGAACTTCAAGACACTGAGGAAAGAAATTGAAGAAGACCTCAGAAGATGGAAAGATCTCCCATGCTCATGGATTGGCAGGATTAATATGGTAAAAATGGCCATTTTACCAAAAGCAATCTACAGATTCAATGCAATCCCCATCAAAATACCAATCCAATTCTTCAAAGAGTTAGACAGAACAATTTGCAAATTCATCTGGAATAACAAAAAACCCAGGATAGCTAAAGCTATCCTCAACAATAAAAGGACTTCAGGGGGAATCACTATCCCTGAACTCAAGCAGTATTACAGAGCAATAGTGATAAAAACTGCATGGTATTGGTACAGAGACAGACAGATAGACCAATGGAATAGAATTGAAGACCCAGAAATGAACCCACACACCTATGGTCACTTGATTTTTGACAAAGGAGCCAAAACCATCCAATGGAAAAAAGATAGTATTTTCAGCAAATGGTGCTGGTTCAACTGGAGGGCAACATGTAGAAGAATGCAGATCGATCCATCCTTATCACCCTGTACAAAGCTTAAGTCCAAGTGGATCAAGGACCTCCACATCAAACCAGACACACTCAAACTAATAGAAGAAAAACTAGGGAAGCATCTGGAACACATGGGCACTGGAAAAAATTTCCTGAACAAAACACCAATGGCTTATGCTCTAAGATCAAGAATCGACAAATGGGATCTCATAAAACTGCAAAGCTTCTGTAAGGCAAAGGACACTGTGGTTAGGACAAAACGGCAACCAACAGATTGGGAAAAGATCTTTACCAATCCTACAACAGATAGAGGCCTTATTTCCAAAATATACAAAGAACTCAAGAAGTTAGACTGCAGGGAAACAAATAACCCTATTAAAAAATGGGGTTCAGAGCTAAACAAAGAATTCACAGCTGAGGAATGCCGAATGGCTGAGAAACACCTAAAGAAATGTTCAACATCTTTAGTCATAAGGGAAATGCAAATCAAAACAACCCTGAGATTTCACCTCACACCAGTGCGATTGGCTAAGATCAAAAACTCAGGTGACAGCAGATGCTGGCGAGGATGTGGAGAAAGAGGAACACTCCTCCATTGTTGGTGGGATTGCAGACTGGTAAAACCATTCTGGAAATCAGTCTGGAGGTTCCTCAGAAAATTGGACATTGAACTGCCTGATGATCCAGCTATACCTCTCTTGGGCATATACCCAAAAGATGCCTCAACATATAAAAGAGACACGTGCTCCACTATGTTCATCGCAGCCTTATTTATAATAGCCAGAAGCTGGAAAGAACCCAGATGCCCTTCAACAGAGGAATGGATACAGAAAATGTGGTACATCTACACAATGGAATATTACTCAGCTATCAAAAACAACGAGTTTATGAAATTCGTAGGCAAATGGTTGGAACTGGAAAATATCATCCTGAGTGAGCTAACCCAATCACAGAAAGACATACATGGTATGCACTCATTGATAAGTGGCTATTAGCCCAAATGCTTGAATTACCCTAGATCCCTAGAACAAACGAAACTCAAGACGGATGATCAAAATGTGAATGCTTCACTCCTTCTTTAAATGAGGAAAAAGAATACCCTTGGCAGGGAAGGGAGAGGCAAAGATTAAAACAGAGACTGAAGGAACACCCATTCAGAGCCTGCCCCACATGTGGCCCATACATATACAGCCACCCAATTAGACAAGATGGATGAAGCAAAGAAGTGCAGACCGACAGGAGCCGGATGTAGATCGCTCCTGAGAGACACAGCCAGAATACAGCAAATATAGAGGCGAATGCCAGCAGCAAACCACTGAACTGAGAATAGGTCCCCTATTGAAGGAATCAGAGAAAGAACTGGAAGAGCTTGAAGGGGCTCGAGACCCCAAAAGTACAACAATGCCAAGCAACCAGAGCCTCCAGGGACTAAGCCACTACCTAAAGACTATACATGGACTGACCCTGGACTCTGACCCCATAGGTAGCAATGAATATCCTAGTAAGAGCACCAGTGGAAGGGGAAGCCCTGGGTCCTGCTAAGATTGAACCCACAGTGAACTAGTTATGGGGGGAGGGCGGCAATGGGGGGAGGGTTGGGAGGGGAACACCCATAAGGAAGGGGAGGGGGGAGGGGGATGTTTGCCCGGAAACCGGGAAAGGGAATAACACTCGAAATGTATATAAGAAATACTCAAGTTAATAAAAAAAAAAAAAAAAGAATGTATATGGGGGAGGGAATGGCTGTTATTATGCTGAATTTGAAAAGAATGACAATGTTCAGTCAGGAGAGAAAGCTTGGTCCAAGTTAACATGTCTGTGCCACCAGGGCCACCTGCTCCATTTTGATTATCTCTTTCTAAAATTGCAAAACAGATGTTCTCTGGCCATGTAAGACCAGGACTCAAATTCTAGATGGCATCCTGGTCTTTGTTCCTATGGCTGGTAACACATGCTTCATTACCTTTAAATCTTCCTGAGAGCCTTTTAGGGGATTTCGGGAAAAGGCCAATAGGAATTTCACAATGATACACAATGCCACTCTATGTTCCTGGCAATCATAGATAATAGCATTCAGTACCATCAAAAACAAGCAATCTTGGCATGGTGCAGCTCTTAGTGCAAAAGAGGGCCTTTAGATTGAGCTCAAATATTTATATTTCATTGGTAATGTCTTGGTAGCGAGATAATACTGTTTTCTCCCTCACCTTGTACAAAAAAAATCTGTCAAGTCAAGAAAGGGTAAAAATATAATGGGAGCTTTTCTCACCAGTCTTCCCAGTGGGGGAGTCTGTGGAAATGCCAGGCCTGGCCTGCTGCTATCTGCCTCAACAGATGGCAGAAGGCTGTTTGCATTGTGTTTGTTTCCCATTCAGCAAATTACAGGTCACATCTCGTCTAGCCTTTGCTTGGTGGAAGCAGATGTGCGTTTACTTGGTCTAGAGGAGGTTGGCTTAAAAAATATCATAATGGGCATAGAGTCACTGAAAAAAAAAAAAGAACACAGACATAAAATGAATGAGAAACATTTAGAAAGGTGAGAAGTCCTGACCTGCTCGTGGAATTTCTGTATCAAAAACTGTTAAGCCAGATCAAGGTCCAGGATGAATATGTGGATCTTAAAAGTGGGTACAGAGGCATCTCAGGACAATAGAGAAAGCTTCCAGACTAGGCAGAGAAAAGACAAGCAATTCAATTTATAATCAAGTGATGCTATGATTTATATTTTTTTCTCCTTCTGAGTTTTACTAGCAATGTTTAGGAAGGATGCTGACAAATTGTATAATTAAAATATCTCTGTTCTTTTGTGGTAAGCCACCATAGCTCTTACCTGTAGGGTTTGAAGTATATCATGTAAATGCAAAGTGAGCCCACCTCATAAAATAAAACGAAGCAGATCTCAAAAATGAATGCTTAGGAGAACCAGCACTGTTTGTTACTAAAGATCCACAAACACATGAGTGCACACATGCACACTAATAGATACAGATACAGACACACACACACCTTAAAAAAACATACAGAAACACACAGCAGAAACACAAGCACAACAATAGATCATATGCACACAAAGACATAAAACACACTTAAAAACATACAAACACACAACGCTCTACACGCATGTGCAAACACATACATACATTAAATAAAAATTATACGTTTTAAGCCACTTACTCTGGGGGAAAATGAAGGAGATAGAATTGAAAACTTGTATTCATAGCTGCAGTAAGATATACTTGAATCCATGTTATGAAATGTCAATTTGTCACAATAAATTTAATAGATTGGAACAAAATTTGTGCATGCTGTGGGCTTTACAGTTACTTTACACTGTTTTATCTGCATGAAATATTATTATTATTATTATCATCAAAAATTCATGTATCCTTTCTTCAAATGTATCCTTATCTTGCCAAGCTCACCTCTCTTGTCACAACCAGCAGCAGATAGCAGTTTTCTACTGCAGCACAGTAAGTCACAGAAGACATCTGACATGTATACAAAAAGACCCATTAATTTCTTCACTCAATAATTAATTATATCATTTTCTGTATATAAGACCTAGATAAACTTGGTGTTGTAAGAGGATGAAAAATTATATATGCATACTAGTTTGTGTATATGCATATAGGTAAATAGTCATATCCAAACTTTCATGTCCATAGTGAAATTAAGTTAAATATGATTTAATACAATATTTATTTATATAATGCATTATATTGTAAATGCTAATCATCTCTTTTACTTACATATTATCTCAAAAGTAAGAAATGTAGCACCTACTATCCACAATTTAAATTTAAATTTTTATTCTTAGTGACTTGATGGTTGAACTTTAGAAAATATGTAAGTAACAATTTATATTAATTAAGTTATAACATCTTATTTTATCCCTAATTTCAGGTACAATAGTCTTCAAAATTCCTTTGGTTTGTATATTATCCTAGCATAATGATCGCTGAATTATATCTGTGTGTGTTGTGTGTGTGTGTTGTATTAAACATAGTATAATATTAGTTTACAGATAATTATTTAATCATTCTCAATGACTATCCTGTGAGATTTCATCACATCTCTAAGTAATGCCTTAACATTTTACCAAAGTATAATCCATGAGGTATTAATTTTATGAATTTTGATAAGTAGAGTATTATATAAGTACACTTGTAATATCATTTGTAACAATTTTACAATCTTAATCGATTCCTCAATACTGCGTATTTTGACACACATTCTCCCTCTAAACTTCAGCAACTAACAGTATCTTACCTTTTCTCATTTAGCTATTAATCTGAGTCTTTCAGAGTGTCAGATATTGGAGGCCGTATTGAGTAACCTGGTCTTTTTATATAATAGGTTCTCACTCTGTAGCCCAAACTTTATGGAACCCAGAGCGGTGACCCTGCCTCAGCCCCTCAGCCTCCTGAGTGTTACAGGTGTGAGCCGTGTCATTCCGCTTATTCAGCCTTCACAGACACTCATCTTTTTTTTTTCTATTAACTTGAGTATTTCTTATATACATTTCGAGTGTTATTCCCTTTCCCGGTTTCCGGGCAAACATCCCCGTAGCCCCTCCACCTCCCCTACTCTATGGGTGTTCCCATCTCCATCCTCTCCCCATTGCTGCCCTCCCCCCAACAATCACGTTCACTGGGGTTTCAGTCTTAGCAGGACCCAGGGCTTCCCCTTCCACTGGTGCTCTTGCTAGGATATTCATTGCTACCTATGGGGTCAGAGTCCAGGGTCAGTCCATGTATAGTCTTTGGGTAGTGGCTTAGTCCCTGGAAGCTCTGGTTGCTTGGCATTGTTGTACATATGGGGTCTCGAGCCCCTTCAAGCTCTTCCAGTTCTTTCTCTGATTCCTTCAACGGGGGTCCTATTCTCAGTTCAGTGGTTTGCTGCTGGCATTCGCCTATGTATTTGCTGTATTCTGGCTGTGTCTCTCAGGAGAGATCTACATCCGGTTCCTGTCAGCCTGCACTTCTTTGCTTCATCCATCTTGTCTAATTGGATGGCTGTATATGTATGGGCCACCTGTGGGGCAGGCTCTGAATGGGTGTTCCTTCTGTGACAGACACTCATCTTACCCTTATCAATATGTTTCAGGTCTCATCCTTACGTTTTATGGCTTCTCGGCCTCACCTTTAAAATCAATTGAGAAATCCTGTTGTCTGGCACACTGGTTATTTATGCACTCACGTCCCAGAGAATGACTTACTTGCTCCAGGGTTTATCAATGATGAGTAGCACTTCTGCAAATTCTCTCATGTGGGTTCATATATGAACACCAATTTATAGATAAGTTTGGCAAACGTCTAGAATTGCACTTCTGGGTGGCATCTTAAGACTGTCTTTAGCTCAGTGAGACACTACCACACAGTTCCACAATAAGCATATAATTCTGTGTTTTACAAAGAACAAACTTTCATGAATTTCTTCAAGCTTGCCTGGTATTATTAATGCCAGAACTTCATCTTTTCGGCATCTTACTGGCCTATTAGTATTTGGATTTGGTATTCCACGAGGTAAAAAGGAGTCAAGAAGCTTTTTAATCTGTTTCTGTGATCTGTGAATAATCTATTGAGTCTGTTCCCTCATATTTACCCTGAATTATTATTGTTTTGTCTTCATAGATGAATTTTAGAAACTATTTGTATATCTTGACTACCAGATTGTGTTTTACAACTTCATCTTCCACTCTGCCCATCAATGATTTCCTCTCTCTTTTAGCAGCCTCTTATACACAGCAGAAAAACTTAATTCTATTGAAGTCTAAAGTGGCATTACTTTTCTCTCAGGTTTTGTTTTGTTTGTTTGTTTGTTTGTTTGTTTGTTTGTTTGGGTAACCTAATCACTAAAGGCACCTATATGTATTTTATATTTTGTCTTATACCTTCTGAAAGAAACATTTTTCTTTTGAATGTTACATTTATTTCTATAAAATATTTTAGTTTTAATTTTTGTAAAAGATGAAGAGACTGTGCCCTAATTTTGTTTCACACGTGTGCGTGCATGTACACATGCACGTGTGTGTGTGTGTGTGTGTGTGTGTGTTTTGTGTGTGTATTATGTAAACACCTGCATGCAGTTGTGTGGAGAAGCTAGAAAAAAAGAGACAATACTTTGACCTTGCTTAAGTCAGTCAAGAATTCTACCTTTATTCCACATTTCAGTTCCCAACTCCAGCTTTCAGAGTGCCTTTAACTTCCTTTCATTATAATTTCCCTTTTACTTATAACCATTAGATAATGATTTTAAGAAGGAGTTATTCATCCTTAATGTGATCCTAGGAAGCAAGGAAAAGAGAAGAAAATGAAATCAGGAAACAATGTACTCACGAAATGGGATAGCTCACTAGGGCATATCATGATGGCAGATCTGACAACACTGAGAAACACAGTTTAGAGTGTCCCATCAGAGTGCCATTGTGAGATAGTGATCACTAAGTCAAATATGTCATCAGCCAAGGGTAGTTAGTAGTTGCTCTTCACTTCTAGTTTGCTGAATCAAAAAGGAGAGAGATAGCTATGGAGAGATAGTTAGATAGATAGCAAAGACAACAGAAGAAAGAATGGACACTTGCTGTGAGGTAATAAACCCTGGGAATGGGCTCTAGATACAGGTGAGAAGCTGATGTGGTCATACTTTCCCGTGCAAGTAATGAAAACATAAACTCTTCTCCCTTTGTGGGTGATCCTTTTAACTTATTTATTGGTTCAAATTACCCTTCATAACTCAGATCAAGTTATGGTGCCTTTAGATAGTTTCCACAATGTACGCATCCCATTTTTTTCATGAAAAGATAAAATTTGATATAATAGATTTTCCTTTAACAATGAAATTATTTGACAATAAGAATAAATTTCTACTTTTGCTTTCTACCTAATTCGACTGTAATCTCTTACAAGACTGAAGAAAACACCACTTTATAAGCAAAGATTTGTACATTATCAACACACAGCTTCTTTTTGGTGTCTAGCAAAGAAATAGCTAATTTTAACTGTCAGATTTCAAATGCTTTTGACATAATCAAGGCTGATTAAAATTATATTCACTGACAGGGTATGAAACACATTTACACCAGAGGTTACAAAGTTCACTGCTTGCATGTGAATACGTGTCTATTCTCTCTTTTGATATTTTAGCAATCATACTAGGTACTCTCTTATTTTTTTTCTGTAGAAATTTCATAGCATAATTTAGGTGAGTAGATTTTATTCTCCTTTGCCATTCTCTATGTTATTTTTACTTGTGGCATATAATCTCCATTGTGTCATTTATTTTATGTTGTGCCATTCTTCTATGTCGTGCCATTATTCTTGCTTGGAAAGGTTAAAATTAGCTTACGCTATAGAGTTCAAAACTGATCGTGCGGTGTTCTTTGTTATTTGGAGGAACGGAGAACAGCATGGAAGCTTCAACCTGCCATCATTTTAGCCTCCATTCTGAGTAGGAAAGCTTTTAACACCGCAGCCAGGCAAATCGTATATCATAAGGAACAGCTCTTACTACCTGAGCAGTTACTAAATTACATAAATATCACAGTAGAACAAAGCAGAACAAAACAGCATTCTATAGAAAGAGCAAAAAGATGATATAACTATAGACATCATGTGTGCCTTGACTGTTTAATGGATGATACATCCTTGTACAGACTCATCAGGAGGCTGAGGAAGACGGCAGTAAGATAAAGAAAATACATATTAATATTACAGATCTTTATATGCTATTCTATCATTACTTCTCTTACTAATTGTGTTAGGGGTAAAATAATTTTTGAGAGTATTTTAATTGGCCTTAAACACACCCATTTTTATTAAGAGAAAATCATCACTATGGCTATAAATCTAACGTTTTTATATTTGTGACTCACCTTCAAAATATAAAAGGGATTGAGGTCCAAGTCGACCTGGGCAAGGTCCAAGATGGTTACCCCTACATAGATCAACATTGATGCTTGCTGGGATTGTCTCCTTTTTGTAATGCTGCAAAACATACCTGTTTACCCCTTCTCTGGCTACTTCTGAAGCCAATCAAGGGACAGGTTGACAAGTGCTCCATCACTAAGCTGTACCCCAGCTTGGTTAATAATGAATTGTTTTTGTATAGATGCATCCACACTGAAACAAAATGAAATTAAACTTTACATTGCTCTCATAGAAGAATATTTATTAGGTACCTTCTCTCAGTAGAAACTGCAAGAAAAATAAGTAAATTCTTGCAATAAAAAGGGAGAAAAAAGTGTTTGGGAGGATTTTTACAAGTGGGATGCCAGAAACATGAGATGTAAGTATAATTGGTTCAAACAATGACTTAGGGCCATGATTTTTTAATACACACTCAGGATTATCTGTACCAGCTGTTAGTTTTATCTAGAGGTACTCAAAATTCGTGCATAAGCTAATCTTTAATATCCCATGTTGACATTACATATCATGACTACTATATCAAAAGTGCAGAATTGGTAACAAAAGAGAATATTAGTGAAGTGTACAATTTATAAATTCTGCTTCTAAGTAGAAAATTATGTAACTTTATCTTTTGTAATATGATAAAAGCAATCATTTCCTTTTTAGTATTTTAGGCCTTGGGAGATTGTATGGCTGTGTTGGTTGCTAGATTTTCTTTTTCTTATCTTTTTTAAAATTTATTTTTTCCTCTTTCATACATTTAACTCCTGATCACAATTTCCTTTCCGTTACTCCCTCCACTCCCCATCTCCACCTCTACTTTTCCTACATTTAATCTTCCTTCCAAGGACATCAACTTTTATCTGCTTCCCTTCAAAAAAAATAACAGAACTCCAAGGGGCATCAACTGAAAATAGCATTAAACAAATGTTACAATAAAACTATGCACAAAGCCTCATATCAAAGCTGGGAAATGCATCCCAATAAGAGCAAACAGGTCCGAAGAGCATGCTAGAGTCAGAGACAACCTCAAATTCTGCTCTTAGAAGGCACACAGCTAGCTACACAACCATAATGTATATTCAGGGCTCAGGTCAGTTCCATACTGGCACTGTGATTGTCGCTTCTGCCTCTGTAAGCCCCTATGAGCCTTAGTTTGGTGATTGAGTGGACCATTTTCCTGTGGTATCTTTGAACCTTCTGGTTCTTACAATCCTACTCTATCTATCCCACACCCTTCTGCAGGATACCTGAGCTCTACTTAATTCTTGGTAGCTATGGGTTATCGGTTCCCATCAGTTGTTGGATGAAGCCTCTCTAATGCCAACTGGGCTAGGCACTGCTATTTGAGTACAGTAGAATATGATTAGGAATCATTTCTTTGACTTTTTCTTTTTGTTACTATTGTTTTGTTTTCTTTTTATCAGATATATTTGGTCTATCCTAGATCTTTTGGCTATCCAGCTTCTGGTTCTTGGCCATCAAGGTAGTTTTAGGTCTGGGGTTTTCTTAGAGTCAGAGGGCAGGAATTTGACCAGTCAGTGGTTGGCCAATACCATAAATTCTATACCACCATTACCCACGCACATCTTGTAGGAAGTACAAATTGTAAGTGAAGATTTTCTGGCAGGGTGGGTATCTCAGTACAATAAAAATCAGACAAGACTTAAAATATTCCAAAATTTCAAGACATTTAGTGGTGCAATGTGTACAATTTTAAGAAATTTTAATGTAATTCTAAAACCAATTAGAAAAAGACAACTAAGGTACAAAGCAAGAGAATGGGAGAAATCATCTCTATGATCTACACATAAATATAAATTCATGAAGGTCTTAAAAATATAGAAAAGTAGTTTATTTGTCTCATGAGATTAGGACCACAGTTCGTTCTCTCTCTCTCTCTCTCTCTCTCTCTCTCTCTCTCTCTCTCTCTCTCTCTATCTCTCTCTCTCTCTCTCCCTCTCTAAATTTTGTTTGTTTTCCTTTCTTTTTTTTTTTTTTCGGAGCTGGGGACCGAACCCAGGGCCTTGTGCTTCCTAGGCAAGCGCTCTACCACTGAGCTAAATCCCCAACCCCCTCTCTCTAAATTTTGAATGGAAAAAAAGCCGAAAAAAATTAAATATTCAAACCTTGTGTGTAAGAGTTCTCTACAGGAAGAAAAATGATACAACAAATATATATATTAAAGAGCAGATTTATTACATTGGTTTATATTATATTGGCCTGGTAGGACAACAATGGCTGTCTTTTTATATTGGAGCAGCTTAAAAATCAGAACATGTCTGCCCAGCAGGCTTAGCTATCTGTCTTACTATCATCAATCTTGTCCTGATGCCTGTAGGTACTTGGAGAGATACTCATCTCTTTCAAACCATGATAATAAATTGGTATGATCAATATTTTTAGTTAAAATGGCCAATAAGACAAGTATGATGGAGATTAATTTAAAAAAATAAACAAATATACAACTCATCAAACAGCATTCATTTTTAGGATTGTATGAGGTTATTTATATTTAAACTTGCTAGCAGTCAATGATTAAGGTTAATGAAATTGGATATATTAAAGATTTCTTAAAAGTGTAACTAACCACCCTTTGATGTTTACTCTTCAGAAAAGCTCTTTCTAAACTCTTGTCTGTGAAGAATAGAGAAGCAAACCTGACAGCCTATTCTTGGTAAAATTTCCTAACTTGCAGTCAATCACAGAAGAGTTTCTAAGACTCATGAGAATCTGTGAAAACAGAAACAACAGGAGCAAAACAAACAAAAGCACAACAACAACAATAACAACAATGACAAGAACAAATCAAAACCAAATTCCAGCTCTTAGATCCAACAATTCACCCCATTCTATGGAGAACGTTCAAAGACATCTGTTTTAGCAACAAGAATTGGGTATTTTATAATAAGTTCATTCCAAAATAAATCAGGTCAGAAAACAAAGGCTTAAAAGTGGACGGCAGGAAATGAGCCAACTCAGACTGCAGATGGCCAGATTTTATAATGAGAAAACCTACACTTCTATACACTAAAAAAACAAGCATAACTGGCAAACAAGTTAGCAAGATTCAAGTTTAAATGATCGGAAATTAGTTATATTGGTAACATAGAAATGGGCCATTTGAAGATGATTTTAAATTCTATTCAAGAGAGCATTAAAAATACAATAATTAGCAATAAATTTAGTCCTAGAATAAAAAAAAAAAACAAGTGTATAAAATGCTGCCAAATAATGAGTGCAGAAATTGCAGAAGAGCTAAATAAATGGCAAGAATCAGTTCTTAAGGATGATATTAAAGTGTGGCCTTCACTTCTCCTTTGGTGCTATTCGCCACTGGCCCTTGAGGGCAAACGGAGCATAAGCAGAGAGCAAGATTCCCAAGGTTGTGAGTACAGAACTTCTCGGATCAGCTTCAGTGAGATAGCTCGACTTTATTCATTTATATCGAACAGGGCTACATAAATCTTGGGAAGAGCTGAGGGATTTCCAGGGAGAATAGACACCACTGGAAAGGGTGGGAATGTTTCATTTACATGAGGAGGAATTCGAACAACCTGCCAGACAGGTTCTAATCTGAAGAGCAGAAGTTGAACCTTTAATCTGGCCCTAGGCTATGTGCCATTCCTCAGAGTGTGTTTTTGTTGTTGTTTGGTTTTTTTTGTTTGTTTGTTTGTTTTTGGGGGTGGGCGGGAGTGGTGTTACAGGCAGGAAGAACTGACTGCCATAACACAGTACTCAATTATTAAAAATCAGGAAGGATGAACAAGACTCCTATGTTGAATCATTTGTAAGAGATTTATGGAGGGTCATCCTCTAGATAATGTCAGGCACCTGTGCTTACAGGCAATCTCCAGATAATATCAAGCAGAGAAGAGGAAACCCTTCTAATAAAGGAGCTCCATTTTGTGCTGAGCTCAGAGAGCTTAACTGGAAATGGCAGACTCTGACCTTAATAGCAGGGCCTTACACCATTAAGGTTTGAATATAAATGTCCCTAATAAAGAGTCTACCTCTATCTCTGAGAGGTGGCTGTACCATGAAGGAAGAGACTGACTTTATCCATAGACTGAGTCACCATGTAGTTCATAAAGAATGAACTATAATAAATTAGCAACTGCTTGAGTGTCGTAGTTCACTGGACATGTTCTTTTGGAAGACTTGTGCTCTGCATGAATTATTTGTTGTTTTGAGGCCACAATGACATGAGCAACCTATATTTCCATATTTCCAGTATTGACTTTCTTACTTAAAGCATACAGCCATAAAGTAACTGGCTATAGACTAAAACTTAGAAAACTCTGAGCCAAGCTAAATCTTCTTTCGTTTAAATGGATTTGATCTGGTGTTTTATCACAGTGACAATAAGCGACTAGCTGATTGAAAGACAAATTCATTAAAATGGCAGTCTTCCTTAGATTTAGAAAGGCATGTTTTCACATGAAATCACAACTAGCATTTTTTTTTACAGCAATTGATAAGATAATCCTAAAATCCCTATATAAACCTGTTAAGCTCACTCTCTGGAAAGCTCTGACAAACAAACTGGAAAGGCTCTTACTTGGTTATTTTAATGCATAAGTCGAAGCTGTGGTGGGAAGACAGGCTCTGCTATAGGATATGTACACTGGTTACTGGGAGGCCAGCAATGGGTCAACGCATTGTTAATTTCCAATGTCTGCTTCAATACTTCTTAGGAGGAAAACGATATTTCCTCATTGAGTGATAGGAGGACAACTGACAACTCTTTTAAAAAAATATGAATTTATATCTTCTACACATCTATACAACGGTCACCTCAAGTGAACCTCTAGGCTTTGAATACATTCTAAAACTATAGTGCTTCTAAAAGGGAAAATAGGATGACAGCCTGTGTGACTTTGGAACAATCAATCAGTTCTTGACTGTAACGAAAAAAGCCAAACAAAAAGGAAAACAAACAAAACACCAATGGCTTATGCTCTAAGATCAAGAATCGACAAATGGGATCTCATAAAACTGCAAAGCTTCTGTAAGGCAAAGGACACTGTGGTTAGGACAAAACGGCAACCAACAGATTGGAAAAGATCTTTACCAATCCTACAACAGATAGAGGCCTTATATCCAAATATACAAAGAACTCAAGAAGTTAGACCGCAGGGAGACAAATAACCCTATTAAAAAATGGGGTTCAGAGCTAAACAAACAATTCACAGCTGAGGAATGCCGAATGGCTGAGAAACACCTAAAGAAATGTTCAACATCTTTAGTCATAAGGGAAATGCAAATCAAAACAACCCTGAGATTTCACCTCACACCAGTGAGAATGGCTAAGATCAAAAACTCAGGTGACAGCAGATGCTGGCGAGGATGTGGAGAAAGAGGAACACTCCTCCATTGTTGGTGGGATTGCAGACTGGTACAACCATTCTGGAAATCAGTCTGGAGGTTCCTCAGAAAATTGGACATTGAACTGCCTGAGGATCCAGCTATACCTCTCTTGGGCATATACCCAAAAGATGCCCCAACATATACAAAAGGCATGTGCTCCACTATGTTCATAGCAGCCTTATTTATAATAGCCAGAAGCTGGAAAGAACCCAGATGCCCTTCAACAGAGGAATGGATACAGAAAATGTGGTACATCTACACAATGGAATATTACTCAGCTATCAGAAACAATGACTTTATGAAATTTGTAGGCAAATGGTTGGAGATAAGAACTTTTAAAAATATTAAAATATTTAAATATTAAAGTCCACACCATGAATTCTATTGTTAAATAAAATTTTAATTTATTTTAATAATCAAAAAATACAAATAAAACTGGTAAGTACAAAATAAAGTAAAAAAGAAAAATAAAACAAAGCTTAATGAGATTATCACTTTATCTGCAATGGTATGGCTATAGTATTTAAATTGGAAATAGGTAGCTTCCAATTAGAAAATTTTCAAAATACTTGTCAATAATCAAAATATTCACTATAAATGGATACTATACAAAATGTATTATGTCCATACCACAGTTAGATTTATATTCAAAATGGAATGCATTTCTGATATTATAGATTCATATGATTCTCAAAAGACTATGCTATGTAGAGCAATTTAGATATCAGTTCCTATTTCCTATGATTATACTTACTTTGATTATTATGTCAAGGACACGTCAATACCAGTGGATTCAGATCAGAGTGAACATCCCATAGGGAGGTGAGTGACCTTGTTTCCTTTTGTGCTAATATATAAAGTCTGAAGTTGGAGATCATTAATGGACTGCAATATCATGAGCATCCTTGAATCTCTAATATAACCTTTGAGCTCTTGAACTGGGCTATTTAGACCGTGCTTACTTTTGCTCACTTGTAAATACATCCTCCCCCTCCCTCCCTCCCTTCCTCCCTCCTCCTCCTCCTCCTCCTTCTTCCTCTCTCTCTCTCTCTCTCTCTCTCTCTCTCTCTCTCTCTCTTGTCGCGCGCCCAATGTCCCGCCAGCAAGAACGACGCGCGGCAACAGGATTCTTCTGCGAGCAAGCCTTTACTGTGTTACAGCTCTTCTCAGTGTTACAGCTCTTCTCAGTGTTACAGCTCTTCTGAACAGGGACCCCGAGCAGCAAAATCGCTCGGCTTATATAGACAGCAGTATGCTAATTATCTCTCAGGGATTGGTGGGGCTTGGATCACCCCACTACTTGTCCTCCAGGGATTGGCGGAGAATGAATCACCTCATTAGCATATTAACGGTCAACTAACACCTGGTGAATAAACCGCACATGTGCAGTACCGCTGTTCACCACTAGAGGGAGCCCTAGCAAGGGGACAAGCCTGCACATGCGCAGTAAGTCGTTTATATCCAGACAAGGCTGGATGTCGGCGCCATCTTTGTTTCGCCGCGCCGCTCTCTACATCTCCCCCTTTTTTGTTTAATAAAATGACTGGTTTAGATCTGGGTGTCACGTCAATCTTGTCATTGCTCCTGTCTTAGGTCGTTCTCATCCAAACTCGGCCTTACCCGTCATAGAGTTACCCTATCGCCACCGGGCCCCGTGTCTTAGGTTGGTCCGAGTTCGAGGAAAGTTGCCCGTCCCTGGATACAATGACTCCACATGACTGTGACAAAAATGATCTAGGGCGAACTCTTGATCTTTCAAAGAGGCCAGCCATATGTTGGGAGAAGTACCCTTTTTAATGGTGGTCATAGCCTGGTAAACAACCACTTTGTGTCTGGCATGTTCTCTTTTTTAAACAGCCAATAAGCCAGAGACCTACTCCGCAACCCAGGAGGACAATAGCTCCCCGGGACAAACATGCCCGCCCACTCCTTGAAAAGGGAGAAAGCATTGGTAATCCATGAGGTAAAGTCTTCAACTGTGATGGGGTCCAGCCTAGTGCTGTTGCGGACAGCAATCTGCATCAGCAATTGTCTTGATAGTTGCTCTGCTTTCATGGACCAGTTTCCTTTCAGATAATTCGAGATTTCTTTGCTCTGTTGAAAATTCTGAGAAAAGTTAGCTCACAAAGGAATAATGCATAAACCTCTAAGGGAGGAAACACAAGACAGCTGTGTCATATGATACAGTGCTTCAATTTGTTCTTGAACTAAATCTATCCTTTGATTGGCTAATAGAAGGCCAGATGCCAAATGGGTATTAAATTCTTCTTGTATCTCTAGCACCACTGCAGTTCTTTCTACAATCTGATTGACAGTCTCAGCCGTCTGTATTTGATTGGTCATAGCGATTTCAGCTGTGGTAGCTGCGGCAGCAGACAGCACAATGGCTGAAATTATGGCTGCCGTAATTCCAAAATCTCTTTTGGCTCTCAGCAAATTAAGAATAGGAAAGCTATCTGGGTTTGCCTCCACTGGGATTGGCACAAAGGAGGGAATCTTAACCATCACTGTGGTGTCATTAGTGCCATCCCAGCATTCAGCTAAATAGCAGACTACATCAGAGCTATTACAATTTAAAGCACCACTGCTTACATTAGTGCTTATCAGAAAAAAGGTGATCTAGCACATACTGAAGTACTAGTGGCAGTATTATTTACCAAGAGGTTATTATATTGAATATTGATCAACCTGGTATCACCTTTTTCTGGTAGCTGAAACATTATACAGCACGAAGTTCTCACCCATCAACCTAGCAAAGGGGGTCAGGGATGTATATGACCCTTGCTCATTGGACAGCACCCATTGAAACCAAGGCCAGAGATTATGCTTGTCAGTCTTATTCTCAAAACAGTAGAATTGCTATGAACTGGCATGGGTACTGGCCAGGATCTGGCAGTAGCCCACAGGGTGAGCGAATTAACCTGTATTACCATTCCCAGTAGTAATAGTAGGGTTCGTAGTCTCATCTTCAGGAAGAGCAGAAGGCAATTTTCGAGTCAAACGCTCAGGTACCCAAATTGGATTTTCTTGATTCTGCGGAAAAACACCAATCACTCCCCTGGATCGTATTAGAATAGGATCCGGGCCTTTCCATTCTCCAGTGAGTACATCCTTCCACTTCACCTGATCCTTGGGTGGAATAGGCCACTGCCCATGGCGTTCTGCCGCCGAATAGTCATGGGCGTCTAAATTTAAGAAATTTAAAGTAAGAAGTGCAGTGGAGATGGCAACCTTGGGGGTTGGCGGCACCTCACCAATTCCCCCTTTTTGTTTATTTAAATAAGCCTTTAATGTGCGATGGGCACGTTCAATGATTCCTTGGCCTTGAGGATTATAAGGAAGTCCTGTCAGGTGTGCAACACCCATCTGATTGCAGAAATGTTTAAACTTTTCTGAAGTATAAGCAGGGCCATTGTCGGTCTTGAGCAGCCTAGGAAGACCCCAAGCACTCCAAGCCTCAAGACAGTGGGCAATGACATGAGAGGCCTTTTCCCCAGACAAGGGAGAAGCAACTATGACCCCGGAGCATGTATCGATGGAAACATGCACATACTTTAATTTTCCAAAGGCGGGGACATGGGTAACATCCATCTGCCAAACCTGCAGGGGTCGAAGGCCACGGGGATTAATGCCCACATGTGGGGTGGTAATAAACGCACTGCAATTACCGCAGCGAAGCACTATTTTTCTGGCCTCTGCTCTAGATATAGGAAAACGTCTGCGTAAGGTCTCAGCAGTAACATGAAATAAGGAATGGAACTGGGTGGCAGCTTCCACAGGAGTCAGCACAGCAAACGTAGTGGCTCTAGTAGCCAAATCGGCCAGGTTATTCCCATGAGACATTGGGCCAGGCAACCCTGAATGAGCCCTTATATGGGTGATGAAAAAAGGGGAATGCCGAGATAGTAACTCCTGCTGGATCTCCAGAAATATAGAAGCCACTGTACTAGTGGTTCTAATCATTCCCGCAACTTCTAAAGATTTAACTGAATTAACCACATAGGAGGAATCTGAAACAATATTTAATGGACTAGGGAACACTCGGAGCACTTCCAATACAATCTGACACTCAACTAATTGAGGGGAATTAGGGGTAAATTGCTTAGTTACCACTTTACCGTCATGCACGTAAGTACCCAAACCAGTTTTCGATCCATCTGTATAAACAATATCCCCTGCCTGAAGGGGTTCCATGCTGGTAACCCGGGGAAACACAAGGGGATGACATTTTGCAAAGGTCAAAATGGGGTGCCTGGGGTAGTGATTATCAAACACCCCTGAAAAGATGCACACAAGTATTGCCCAGTCATCATTTGTAGCAGCCAGCACTTGGAGCTGTTCTGCAGTATAGGGTATAACAATTTTTATTGGATGTTTACCAAAATGAGTTACAGCTACTTTTAGTCCTCTCATAGCCAATCTTGCCACCGCTGAGGGGTACCACTCTATGGTTTTAGCCGGAGAGGCTTGTGGGTGAATCCAAAGTAAGGGGCCATTCTGCCATAACACCGCAGTGGGTAATTTAGCAGTTTGCAAAACACATAGCTCAAAAGGTTCATCAGGTTGTATCCTTACTAATTGAGCCTCAGAAAGAGTCTTCTCCACCTTTCGGAGGGCCTCTACAGCCTCCATAGACAGGGATCGCGGGGATGTTAATTGCGGATCCCCTTCCAATATATCAAACAAAGGTTTTAACTCAGCAGTAGATATTTTCAGGAATGGCCGTAGCCAATTAATATCTCCCAAAAGTTTTTGAAAATCATTTAAGGTTTGTAGGTGATCTCGCCTGATTTCAATTTTTTGTGGAATAATAACTTCTGGATGTACAACGGCTCCTAAAAACTTGCCCATCAGCGATCTCTGAACCTTTTCAGTAGCTATAGTTAGCCCAAACTGTTGGAAATGTTTAATTAAGTCAGCATATGCTATCTCAAGCTCTTGAGGTTTGGATCCACAAAGGAGTATATCATCCATGTAATGAAGAATCGTTAGTGATGGATATTGCCCTCTGACAGGAGTCAGGGCCTGTTGTACATATAACTGACATATAGTGGGGCTGTTTGCCATCCCCTGGGGCAAGACTTTCCATTGATAGCGCTCATCAGGCTCCACATGATTTATTGCAGGCAGAGTAAGGGCAAACCTCTCTTTATCCTTAGGATGTAAAGGAATAGAGAAAAAGCAATCCTTAATATCTATTATAATAACCTCCCATTGCTTTGGCAAGGCAGAAAGAAGCGGAAGACCGCGTTGGACTGATCCATACAATTTCATTTGTGTATTAATTGCTCTAAGATCATGCAATAGTCTCCATTTTCCTGACTTCTTTTTTATAACAAATATTGGAGTATTCCAGGGTGAGCTTGAAGGTTCCAAATGTCCTAATTGCAACTGTTCCTTTACTAATTGGTGAGCGGCCTCCAGCTTTTCAGAGGAGAGAGGCCATTGAGGAACCCATACAGCTTCCTCTGTTATCCACGGTATGGGCATAGCCCCCTCAATGGCCCCTAAGAAAAACCCAGATCGTGACGATCGGGTTTTGCAGTGGGTTGAATTGGCTCTGTAGTTCCTTGGTGATGCTTACCAATGCCTTTTCCTGGGACATACCCCATATCCCTTATCATTCTCTGTGCTGGTAGGGAATTCTCATTCATAAGTTTAAGCCCTAACTCAGCCAAAATATCTCTTCCCCATAAGTTGACAGGTAAAGGAAGAACATATGGGACGAAACTACCCTCCTGTCCTTCTGGGGCTTTCCACTTTAAGGGCATAGAGCTAATAGTTGGACTAGCTTCATAACCTAAACCTTGTAATGAATGGGAAGATTGAGTAATGGGCCATTTTGTAGGCCACCATTTAGTGGAGATAATGCTTTTGTCTGCCCCTGTATCTAGAATTTCCTCAAATGTCTTTCCTTCAATGGTTAGGATCAGAGTAGGTCGAGCGTGTAAATCGACCATAAGATATGCTGAATCAGTGCCCGTAGAGCCGAAACCCTTCTTTCCTCTTTTTGTACTTCCCGATTTAAACTGGGCGTGATAACTGGGTAAAACAAGCAATTGTGCAATCCGGTCACCTGGGGAAATGGAGAAGAGACCTCGTGGGGAGGAGCACATGATCTTCAACTGGCCCTCATAATCTTGATCAATAACCCCAGGATGTACCACCAATCCTTTAAGAGTAGTAGAGGAGCGTCCTAAAAGCAGACCAACTGTATTGGGTGGTAAAGGGCCATGAAAGTCAGAGGGGATAGGCTGCACCCCCATTTGAGGGGTTAGGACGATTCTGGAGGTGGCACGGAGGTCTAATCCTGCGGAACCCGGAGTGGCTCTCCTGGGGAAGTTTGATGAGCCCAGGTTACTGGGGAGCTGGTTGCCCCATATATTTGAGGGCCCTGAGGACGGGGGCCCCGTTGGACGTTTTTTGACATATCCAAGGGTTTCCCTGTTATGTCCTTTACTGACCTGCACTCATTGGCCCAATGTTTCCCTTTCTTACACTTTGGACACAGTCCTGGGACTTTCTTTGGATTAAAACCAGGATTCTGATTCCTGCACTCCCTTTTCATATGACCGGGCTTTCCACATTGGAAACACGTGATGCCTCTGCTAGAGAGGCCAGGCCGCCTTTGTCCTTGTAATATAGCTGCGGCTAGACCAGTATTGGTAAGTGGTCCTCCTATTTCCCTACAGGCTTTCAGCCAAGCCTGCAGCCCCTTAGATTTCCAGGGGAGGATTGCATTGCGGCATTCTTTGGTACATTGTTCAAAAACTAACTGTTCTATTAAGGGCATGGCCTGGTCTTGGTCTCCAAAAATCCTACCAGCAGCCTCCATCATGCGGGCCACAAAATCTGAGAAAGGCTCACTTGGTCCTTGGATGACCTTGGTCAGGTTCCCGGACACCTCTCCTCTGTTAGTTAGAGCTTTCCATGCCTTGACAGCACTAATAGCAATCTGGGCATATACCTCCAAGGGGAAGGCAGTTTGATTATTGGCCCATTGCCCTTGTCCAGTTAACATGTCAAATGTCCAGGCAGGTTGTCCTGCTGCTGCATTTGCACGTGCTTGTGCTTGGCAAGCATCGTGCCACAATGCCTTCCACTCAATATACTGTCCCATGCTAAGGAGACAGGCCTTTGTCACAGATTGCCAGTCTGCTGGAGTCATGGCAATGCTTGCTAGTCTTTCTACCTGTGACATGGTAAAATTAGCAGTAACCCCATAGGCACGAACAGACTCTGCCAGTTCCTTAACTTGCTTGTGCTCTAGGGGCTGATGAGAACGAACGCCATCGTCCTCAAACACAGGAAACATTTGCCTAAGTGCTCGATGTGTTTCAGGTGGACAGAAAGAGTACTCACACTTCCCCTCTATATAAGGCGGGGGAGTGGAGGCCACCGAGGCATTAATAACTTTCGATTTCTTCACAGTGGCTCTCCACCTAGGCCCATATCTTTCTTCCTCATATCTGGCTGCCTCTTCCTCTAATTCCTCCTCCTCCGACTCTGACAACTCTTGCTCAGAGTCACTACCAGTCAGTTCTAAGGCTTCTGATTCTTTTAATGGATACAAAGTATCCTCTCCGGATGACTTGTACTTCATCCTCCGGGGTATACCTATTTTTTCCTCCAGCGGCATTTCTTCCGCCTTTTGTATCTCTTTCACTTTTGTTTTAGTAACCTTTTTCTTTTTGCGCGCTCCTAATTTCTCACTCTGCTCCGTTTCTGACATGCTCTCTTGAATGTTCTGTCCTGCCTTGACTATGTCCTCACATTTTAACACAACTAGTAAGAAGACAACAGTCACTATAAAAACGAGCAACAATCCCTCCATGGCAAGACTAAATCCAAAAAGGGGCATGCCTCTCGGAGCTTGCCTTTTAATTTACCTTCTCGCAGTTCTGAATCCTCTTCAGCACACTGAAGGGTCCCCTCGGCACCGGCGATGATGGTTCCCGGGTCTCGGCACCACTTGTCGCGCGCCCAATGTCCCGCCAGCAAGAACGACGCGCGGCAACAGGATTCTTCTGCGAGCAAGCCTTTACTGTGTTACAGCTCTTCTCAGTGTTACAGCTCTTCTCAGTGTTACAGCTCTTCTCAGTGTTACAGCTCTTCTCAGTGTTTCTGAACAGGGACCCCGAGCAGCAAAATCGCTCGGCTTATATAGACAGCAGTATGCTAATTATCTCTCAGGGATTGGTGGGGCTTGGATCACCCCACTACTTGTCCTCCAGGGATTGGCGGAGAATGAATCACCTCATTAGCATATTAACGGTCAACTAACACCTGGTGAATAAACCGCACATGTGCAGTACCGCTGTTCACCACTAGAGGGAGCCCTAGCAAGGGGACAAGCCTGCACATGCGCAGTAAGTCGTTTATATCCAGACAAGGCTGGATGTCGGCGCCATCTTTGTTTCGTCGCGCCGCTCTCTACACTCTCTCTCTCTCTCTCCCCCTCTCTCTCATTTCCCAGGTTGATCTCTCTTCCTAGACCTGTTCTTGTTCCTCCTCCTCTTCCTTTTCCTTTTCTTTCTCCTCCTCCTGTTTCTCTTCCTCCTCCTCCTCTTCCTCCTCCTCCTCCTCCTCTTCCTCTTCCTCCTTTTCTTCACCCTCCTCCTCAGTTTCTCCTCCTCCTTACCCCTCCTGTTGGTATGTCTTGGAATCTTGGAATTTGTCCAGAACCAGGTGGGATTCTATTGCCTAAGCTTCCTAAGTGTTCAGATCATAGCAATGGGACATAACATTCTTTATTTTAATGAGGCGCATTATTATGGCAAATCAAAGCAGGGTTGAGGAGTAGAGGGGTGGGAGGCAGGGGTAGGGTGTGAGAGATGGATATGAGGGTCGGTAGTGGGGGATATGGGATGAGGAACAGTCAGAAGGTGGACTAGGAGGGAAATAAAATCTGGACTGTAAAAAAAAAGGTTAAAAAATCATTAAAAAAATCAACAAGATTTACTTATAAAATTTGCCTACAATTCTGAGAAGGTGAAAATATGTCAAGGATCTCCCACTTATCTAATGATATGTTCTCACTCTAATAACAAAATTATGATGGATATTAGATTTTAGAGTTACCTAGATCACAATTTCAGGTTTACCTACTATTATAGAATACAAAATGGATGAATTTTTTGTTTCATTGTTGACTTAATTTTGACTTTTCTCTCTTTCACTGAGATCTAATGACACTCTGACCACATTTCAGATCCTAATAAACAAATGATCTTGTTAATTGTCATTGAAATAGACTTACTAGCTGGCAAACTTATTTAAATGCCTCAGGCTATTGGCTTTTCTGTTATTTATGTTTGTTTGTTTTTTTAAACAACAATCACCATTTATAAAACTGTCTATAGGCCATGGTCATAACTGAGAAGTCTTCAAACCCCATAGGAAAAAAATCAAAAAATTGTTTAATCCACAATTAAAAACCTATTACTATAATTTTCTGTTTCTAAATACAAACACATTACCTATGATATTTATGACACAACTTGTACAGAGCGTGACATACTTAATTCTGTGCCTGTACTTAAAAACCTGAACACCAACGGCCCTTTGAGAAATATATAGAATTCAACCTTATCCCAGGAAATACTAACTAGGAGCTATTTAACTTCTTCCTTACTTCATTCAGTTTACTTTTCAAAGATATCACAATCTTCAAATCTCTACCAAATCCCTATCGGTAGCATGAGGAATTATTCACTATTAACAGTATTGAGATCTCTTTTTTCTTTCCTTTTTCTTTCTTTCCTTCTTTCTTTTTTCTTTCTTTCCTTCTTTCTTTTTTCCTTCTTTCCTTCTTTCTTTGTTCTTTCTTTCCTTCTTTCTCTCTCTCTTTCTTTCTTTCTTCTTTTTCCCCTTCTTTCTTTCTTTCTTTCTTTCTTTCTTTTCTTTTCTTTCTTCTTTTTTCCCTCCCTTCCTTCCTTCCCTCCTTCCTTCCTTTCTTTTTCTTTCTTTCTTTCTTTCTGTGTTTCTCTTTACCTCCTATTTCTTCTTTCTTTTTCTTTATTTCTTTTTCTTTTTCTTTTGTTTTTTTAATTGTATTTAACCTTTTTATACACCCAGATTTTATTCCCCTCCCTGTCTAACCTCTGAGTGTTACCAAACCTCCTCCCTGCCCACCTGTCTCAAAAGGATGTTCCCATCTTCCACCCTTCACACAACTAGACCTCAAAATTCCCAAATTCCCAGAGGCCTCCAGTCTATTCAGGATTAGTTGCATCTTCTCTGCCTGAACCCAGATATAGCAGTCTTCTGCTGGTAGGTATTCCAGTGTTTGAGAGATCTTGGGAGTCCATGTTAATTGAGACTGCTGGTCCTCCTTTGGGTTGCCCTCTTACTCAGCTTCTTTCAGTTTTTCCCTAGTTCAACCACAGGGGTCACAGCTTCTGTATATTGCTTTGGTGTAAATATCTGCATCTGATTCATTCAGCTGCTTTTTGGGTCTTTTGGAGAGCAGTTATGTTAGGGCCCTTTTTGTGAGTGCCCCATGGCCTCAGTAATAGTGTCAGGCCTTGGTGCCTCCTCTTGAGCTGGAAACCACTTTGGGCCTGTCTCTAGACCTCCTTTTCCTCAGGGTAATCTCCATTTCCATTCCTGAAGTTCTTTCTTTCTTTTTTTTCCTTTTTTTCTTTTTTTCCGGAGCTGGGGACTGAACCCAGGGCCTTGTGCTTGCTAGGCAAGCGCTCTGCCACTGAGCTAAATCCCCAACCCCCTGAAGTTCTTTCAAACAGGAACAATTATGAGTCAGATTTTGACTGTGGGATGGCAACTCGATCCTTCACGTGATGCCCTATCTTTCTTGGAGGTGTACTCTACAAGTTCCTTTTCCCCAGTGTTCGGCATTACATCTAAGGTCCCTCCCTTTGGGTCCTGAGAGTCTCTTACCTCTGAGGACTCTAGTATATTCTGGAGAGTCCCCCAAACTTCCAACCTCAAGAGGTCTATCTCAAAATCCTCTCTTTAAAAAATATTTGTTTTTTTTAATTTACTTATTTATTTGTTTATATTCCAAATGCTGTTACCCTTTACAGATTCCCTCCCTTTCCCTGTTCCCACTCTCTTTCTCTTCTGAGATTGTGTGGCTTTTCACTAAATTTTGTCTTAACAGATTTAACTAGACTGGGTGGCAGGCCAACCTCACAATCCTTTTGTTCCTTCTGCCCTCACCTTTGCAGTTCTAGGATTATAGGCTGAAGGTACCATTCCCAGCTTTTAGAGTTAATTCTAAGGACACTACTCAGGTCTTTAAACCTGTGTGGTAAAGACTTTCTAACTGAACAAATTCTCCAGCCCTGCAAAGATACCCTTATGGACTTCAGCATATTTTGTTGAATGTAAGCATTATATAACACAAAACACATTAGAGACACTTGTGATCTTTTTCAGGTGTATTAGCCTGGACAAAACTTCCATTTTTATTTTTTTGTGAAAAACAGATTTAAATATATTTGGTTATAGGCTATGATGGAGATATGAGATATGAAATACATATGTAAGTTTACACTATGATAAGCTGTTCATCCTGTTAATTTATGTTTATGCAGTTTCCAATGAGATGGAAACAGATGAGAATACTGTAAAAATATATATACATACATACATACATACATACGTACATACATACATATATCTCCAGGAGTGGATGCTCCTGCCTGTGTCCAACACATTTTTAAGATGATACAATAACAACCACCAGTTACCCAAAAGTATTATATGTTAGCAAATTGAGTGAAAATTGCACATTTGCATTGGTTAATTTATTTTGTCATAAAAATAAAAGAAAATAGAAACCTAAAGGTGAAAGAAATACAGTTGGCACAAAAATTAATGGTTTTAATTATTCGTAATTTTATAATGATTAAATGACTCCACTATTAAAAAACAATGACCTCATGAATTTTGCATGCAAATGGATAGAACTAGAAAATATCATCCTTAGTGAGGTAACCTAGACACAAAATACAACACATGGTATGTACTTTTTTATATGTACATATTAGCCCAAAAGGTCAGAATACCCACAATACTACCCACATACCATTTGGAGCTTAAGAAGAAGGAAGACCAAATTGCAGATAGTTCAACCCTACATAGAAGGCGGGACCAAATAATCACAGACCGTAAAGGGAGGGAGGGGCCTGAGAGGAAGAAAGGAGGTGAGAGAAAGTGGGGGGAGCAGTATTGAAAGGGAAAGGAAAGAAGTCCAGAGGGTTGGGCAATTGAATAAAAATATGTAGCAGTGGGGGATGAGAAATGGGGCAGCTACTAGAAAGTCCCAGACACCAAGGAAGTGAGAGGCTCCAAGGACCCAACAGGGATGACTTTAGCTGAGATACACAAAAAAGGGGAGATAGAACCTGTAGAGACCACCTCCAGGAGATGGTAGAGCCCCCACTCGAGAGATGGGGCCACCTCCATCGTAATTTTTTATTATGAATACATTAACAGAAAAGGGTATTCAGTACTTATTTTTTTTTAATATTGGTAAAGGCAGAAGGAAATGTCAAATGCCTTCGAATGCAAACTGTAACTGAAAGTGAAATAAAAGTCCAAACATTAGCGGGTATGAGAGAAAAGAGAGGAGGGCTTTAGAAGCAGATACATGCTATGCCAGGGAAACCTTGTCTGGACAACCTTAGGTTCCTTTGTAGTAATTTCATAGTCTAAGATGAGCCTCAGGAATGGTGATCAATCATTATAATATGATAAAAGAACTGACTATTGATAAAGCATTATTATGCTTTATTCATTTTTGCAACTCTAATTTTATGGTTCTGGATGGCACTTGCCATTTCTCAACATTTTTACTACGAATTGTACTTTCCCCATAATTTGAAAGTGTTTCTGTGTCTTTTACTTTGGAACTCCACAGAGAAACTTCAGGCAGTGAGAAACACAGCTTCATCAGAGTCCCGGTCCTTGCTGCTGACTTCACTGGGTGCATGCTCACCACCACTGGGAGATCGACAGCTCAAATCCTCCACCCCAGACTCTTGATTACTATTCACTGAAAGATCCGGGTCTGAGCTTTTTAAATTGTCTTGGGTTAGAATTAGAGCAGAATCTTCATCACTCTGGGAGGGGCTTCTGGATGGGAAGGACTTCATGTTCCCTCTGTAATTCTGAGAGTGTTGGCTGTGCTGTTGTCTGAGGTAGAAAACCCTGAGTATTTGCTGGGTTCACTTTGCTTTTTCTTCACTTTGTTGCCATTTAAAGTGACTTTCTGAGTTTTTTCCTAGCCTTTCTTCTAGGGACTTCAGTTCTTCCGCCAGCTGCTGGGACTCCTCCTTCACAGCCATGAGGTAATCTTTAACAGACTGTCGTGGCTGTACCCCCATTTCAAAGTTGTTATACATCCCATTCCAAAACTTATATGTAAATTTGTATGGAGCCGTAGGCAGATGAAGGCTCCCCTCGGTCTGACTGTGGTGGGTTCTAAACAGATGATTGATATAGTTAAATATTTTAACCCATAAATATTCCCGTCCAAAGGAAAGACAAGGACAGAAAACGAAACAGAGTTTGAAGGAAATGCCATACAGAGACTGCCCCACATAGGGATCCATCCCATCTGCAGACATCAAACCCACAACACTGTTGCTGAGGCCAAGAAGCACTTGCTGGCAGAAGCCTAATAATACTGTTTCCTGAGAGGTTCTACCTGCGTCTGACCAATACAGATGCAGATATTCAAGGCCAACCATTGGACGGAGCCCCTGAACCCCAATGAAAGAATTAGGGGAAGGACTGAAGGAGCTTAAGGAGATTGTAACCTCATAGCAAGAACAATATCAACTAACCGGACCACCCAGAGCTCCCCGAGACTAATCCACTAACCAAAGACTATACATGGAGGGATCCATGACTCCATATATATATATATATATATATATATATATATATATATATATATATATATATATATATATATATATAGCAGAGGATGCACTTATCTGACTTCAATGGGAGGGGAAACCCTTGGCCCTGTGGAGGCTTGATGCCCCAGCCCAGGGAAATGCTAGAGGGGTGAGGCAGGAGTGGTTGAGTGGTTGAGCACCCTTATGGATGCCAAGGAGAGGGGGGAGAGTGGGAATGGGATGGGGGTTTGTAGAGGCATAATGGTGAAGGGAGGTATCATTTGAAATGTAATTTCTTTGTGTGGTTTTGTGTGTGTGTGTGTGTGTGTGTGTGTGTGTGTGTGTGTGTAATTACCCACAGATATTTAACAGATCATTAACTATTCAGAAGCACACTACAATGGCCATGTTAAAATATACCCTTATGTAGAAGACATTGTAAAAGCTTAAATCCATTTTGAGATGGATGCACAATGATGCTTACTGCCAATCCATATGACCTCAGTTGGATTCTCCAGAAGAAAGAACTCTTTCAAGTCATTCTGAGACTATCATGGCAGTCATGGTGTATCATATGTATGCAGATTATCAATATGTTTCTGGAACATTTCAGTCTGGTATTTTTCTCTATATGGAGTCTATCATCTTTAAAAATACCAGTTATTATTTTATGTTGATAATAATGTAACGTCATATATTAATTGACATTCTTTTTTTTTCTTGTAAGGGCAACATTAAAGTGGGGCTGGCTTACAGGTTCAGAGCAGAGGTTCAGTCCATTATCATCAAGATGTGAGCATGACAGTGTCCAGGCAGGCATGGCAAAGGAGGTGAGAGTTCAACAACTTATTCTGAAGGCAAATAGGAGAAGCTCTCGTGTGTTTAGGATGAGGGTCTTCTTGTCCATCTCTATAGTGACAGAGTTCCACATCTACTCCAATAAAGCCATACCTCCTAATAGTGCCAGTACCTGGGCCAAGCATATTCAAACCACCACATTTCACTGCCTGGGCCCCAGACACTTGTTCACACACAAAAATCTATGGGGGCCATACCTAGACATACAATAATAAAATATATTTAGTCCAACTTCCAAAGTCCCCATAGTCTATAACAGTCTCAAAAATGTTAAAAGTCAAAGTTCAAGGTCTCTTGCGAGATTCACCCTATCACTTAACCGTATTCCCCAAAGCAAGACAGGAAAGCAGCTAGGCAAACTCCAAACTCTGGATTTCCACATCTGATATCACAACAGACTTCAGATCTGAAAACCTCTTTTTCATCTTTGCTGACTGCAATAAGCTTCTTTCTCTTGGGCTGGTTCCACTCCTTGTTACGTACTTTCAGCAACAGATCTGGCATCTTTAATATCTTGAAGTCTCCAAGTCAATTTCAACTTCAAAATGTATCGTTCCAATATCTGGGATCCACAATGATCTAGGCAACTCCAAAGGGCTTGCTTCACTTCTCCAGCTCAACCCTCTATAACACTCTAGGTACTGGTGAACTCTACAACACTATTGCTGCTTCTGTCATCCCATGGGACTGAAGTCTCCAATATGTTAAGGCTTCTGGTACAACTCAGCTTCACCAATAACCTCTCATAGGCACTCTTCATTGTGCCAAATTGTTTTGTGGTATTTTGGTGAAGAATGGCTGTTCTTTTGCGCTTGGTCAAACAATCTGCCTGAGGCTAAGATGAAAAGAGTCAAATTAATTGTCTTGTCAAAGAAGATCTCAAAAACGACCCAGTTTAGACTCTGTGTTATGGTTTAGTCTCATGAAAAGCACTGTGATGAAGCATACCAACCTTAAAAAGAAAATACAAAATATGTGGTTTAAGAATTTAAGGGGCAAGTTCTCTGCACCCAAATCCCGTGGGAGGGAGAGCTAAACCTTCAGAGAGGCAGACACACATGGGAAACCAGAAGAGACTACACTCTGCCCACATCTCTGACTCCAGAGGAAAACACAAAATGCCATCTGGAACCCTGGTGCACGGAAGCTCCTGGAAAGGGCGCAGCAGATCTTCCTGGTTGCTGCCCCCACGGAGAGCTCATAAGCAACACCCCACGAACAAACTTGAGCCGCGGGACCATAGGTAAGAAGAACCTTCCTGCTCCAAGCGACCTGCCTGGTAAACTCAAGACACAGGCCCAGAGGAACAGCTGAAGACCTGTAGACAGGAAAAACAACACGCCCGAAAGCAGAACACTCTGTCCCCATAACTGGCTGAAAGAAAACAGGAAAACAGGTCTACAGCACTCCTGACACACAGGCTTATAGGACAGTCTAGCCACTGTCAGAAATAGCAGAACAAAGTAACACTAGAGATAATCTGATGGCGAGAGGCAAGCGCAGGAACCCAAGCAACAGAAACCAAGACTACATGGCATCATCGGAGCCCAATTCTCCCACCAAAGCAAACACGGAATATCCAAAAACACCAGAAAAGCAAGATCTAGTTTCAAAATCATATTTATCATGATGCTGGAGGACTTCAAGAAAGACATGAAGAACTCCCTTAGAGAAACACAGGAAAACATAAATAAACAAGTAGAAGCCTACACAGAGGAATCACAAAAATCCCTGAAAGAATTCCAGGAAAACATAAATAAACAAGTAGAAAACTATAGAGAGGAATCACAAAAATCCCTGAAAGAAATCCAGGAAAACACAATCAAACAATTGAAGGAATTAAAAATGGAAATAGAAGCAATCAAGAAAGAACACATGGAAACAACCCTGGATATAGAAAACCAAAGGAAGAGATAACGAGCCGTAGTCACAAGCATAACCAACAGAATACAAGAGATAGAAGAGAAAATCTCAGTAACAGAAGATTCCATAGAAATCATCGACTCAACTGTCAAAGATAATGTAAAGCAGAAAAAACTACTGGTCCAAAACATCCAGGAAATCCAGGACTCAATGAGAAGGTCAAACCTAAGGATAACAGGTATAGAAGAGAGTGAAGACTCCCAGCTCAAAGGACCAGTAAATATCTTCAACAAAATCATAGAAGAAAACTTCTCTAACCTAAAAAAAGAGATAACCATAAGCATATAAGAAGCCTACAGAACTGCACATAGATTGGACCAGAAAAGAAACACCTCCCGACACAGAATAGTCAAAACACCAAATGCACAAAATAAAGAAAGTATATTAAAAGCAGTATGGGAAAAAGGTCAAGTAACAAATAAAGGCAGACATATCAGAATCACACCAGACTTTTCGCCAGAGACTATGAAAGCCAGAAGATCCTGGACAGATGTCATACAGACCCTAAGAGAATACAAATGTGAGCCCAGGTTACTGTATCCTGCAAAACTCTCAATTAACATAGATGGAGAAACCAAGATATTCCATGACAAAACCAAATTTAAACAATATCTTTCTACAAATCCAGCACTACAAAGGATAATAAATGGTAAAGCCCAACATAAGGAGGCAAGCTACACACTAGAAAAAAGCAAGAAACTAATGGTCTTGGCAACAAAACAAAGAGAAGAAAAGCACACAAACATAACCTCACATCCAAATATGAATATAACAGGAAGCAATAATCACTATTCCTTAATATCTCTCAACATCAATGGTCTCAACTCCCCAATAAAAAGAATAGATTAACAAACTGGATATGCAATGAGGACCCTGCACTCTGCTGCCTACAGGTAACACACCTCAGAGACAAAGACAGACACTACCTCAGAGTGAAAGGCTGGAAAACAATTTTCCAAGCAAATGGTCGGAAGAAGCAAGCTGGAATAGCCATTCTAATATCAAATAAAATCAATTTTCAGCTAAAAGTCATCAAAAAAAGATAAGAAAGGACACTTCATATTCATCAAAGGAAAAATCCACCGAGATGAACTCCCAATCTTAAATATATATGCCCCAAATACAAGGGCACCTACATACGTAAAAGAAACCTTACTAAAGCTCAAAACACACATTGCACCTCACACCATAATGGTAGGAGATTTCAACATCCCACTCTCATCCATGGACAGATCATGGAAACAGAAATTAAACAGAGACGTAGACAGACTAAGAGAAGTCATGAACCAAATGGACTTAACAGATATTTATAGAACATTCTACCATAAAGCAAAAGGATATACCTTCTTCTCAGCTTCTCATTGTACTTTCTCCAAAACTGACCATATAATTTGTCAAAAAACAGGCCTCAACAGGTACAGAAATATAGAAATAATCCCATGCGTGCTATCAGACCACCACGGCCTAAAGCTGGTCTTCAATAGTAATAAGAGAAGAATGCCCACATATACGTGGAATTGAACAATGCTGTACTCAATGATAACCTGGTCAAGGAAGAAATAAAGAAAGAAATTAAAGACTTTTTAGAATTTAATGAAAATGAAGGTACAACATAACCAAACTTATGGGACACAATGAAAGCTGTGCTAAGAGGAAAACTCATAGCGCTGAGTGCCTGCAGAAAGAAACAGGAAAGAGCATATGTCAGCAGCTTGACAGCACACCTAAAAGCTCTAGAACAAAAAGAAGCAAATACACCCAGGAGGAATAGAAGGCAGGAAATAATCAAACTCAGAGCTGAAATAAGCCAAGTAAAAACAAAAAGGACCATAGAAAGAATCAACAGAACCAAAAGGTGGTTCTTTGAGAAAATCAACAAGATAGATAAACCCTTAGCCAGACTAATGAGAGGACCCAGAGAGTGCGTCCAAATTAACAAAATTAGAAATGAAAAGGGAGACATAACAACAGATTCATAGGAAATTCAACAAATCATCAGATCTTACTATAAAAACCTATATTCAACAAAACTTGAAAATCTTCAGGAAATGGACAATTTCCTAGACAGATACCAGGTATCGAAGTTAAATCACGAACAAATAAACCAGTTAAACAACCCCATAACTCCTAAGGAAATAGAAGCAGTCATTAAAGGTCTCCCAACCAAAAAGAGCCCAGGTCCAGACGGGTTTAGTGCAGAATTCTATCAAACCTTCATAGAAGACCTCATACCAATATTATCCAAACTATTCCACAAAATTGAAACAGATGGATCACTACCGAATACCTTCTATGAAGCCACAATTACTCTTATACCTAAACCACACAAAGACACAACAAAGAAAGAGAACTTCGGACCAATTTCCCTTATGAATATCGACACAAAAAATACTCAATAAAATTCTGGCAAACCGAATTCAAGAGCACATCAAAACAATCATCCACCATGATCAAGTAGGCTTCATCCCAGGTATGCAGGGATGGTTTAATATACGGAAAACCATCAACGTGATCCATTATATAAACAACTGAGAGAACAGAACCACATGATCATTTCATTAGATGCTGAGAAAGCATTTGATAAAATTCAACACCCCTTCATGATAAAAGTCCTGGAAAGAATAGGAATTCAAGGCCTATACCTAAATATAGTAAAAGCCATATACAGCAATCCAGTTGCTAACATTAAACTAAATGGAGAGAAATTTGAAGCAATCCCACTAAAATCTGGGACTAAACAAGGCTGCCCATTCTCTCCCTACTTATCCAATATAGTTCTTGAAGTTCTAGCCAGAGCAATCAGACAACAAAAGGAAATCAAGGGGATACAGATTGGTAAAGAAGAAGTCAAAATATCACTATTTGCAGATGATATGATAGTATATTTAAGTGATCCCAAAAGTTCCACCAGAGAACTACTAAAGCTGATAAACAACTTTAGCAAAGTGACTGTGTATAAAATTAACTCAAATCAATCAGTAGCCTTCCTCTAAACAAAAGAGAAACAAGCCAAGAAAGAAATTAGGGAAACGACACCCTTCATAATAGACCCAAATAATATAAAGTACCTCGGTGTGACTTTAACCAAGCAAGTAAAAGATCTGTACAATAAGAACTTCAAGACTCTGAAGAAAGAAATTGAAGAAGACCTCAGAAGATGGAAAGATCTCCCATGCTCATGGATTGGCAGGATTAATATAGTAAAAATGGCCATTTTACCAAAAGCGATCTACAGATTCAATGCAATCCCCATCAAAATACCAATCCAATTCTTCAAAGAGTTAGACAGAACAATTTGCAAATTCATCTGGAATAACAAAAAACCCAGGATAGCTGAAGCTATCCTCAACAATAAAAGGACTTCAGGGGGAATCACTATCCCTGAACTCAAGCAGTATTACAGAGCAATAGTGATAAAAACTGCATGATATTGGTACAGAGACAGACAGATAGACCAATGGACAGAATTGAAGACCCAGAAATGAACCCACACACCTATGGGCACTTGATTTTTGACAAAGGAGCCAAAACCATTCAATGGAAAAAAAGATAGCATTTTCAGCAAATGGTGCTGGTTCAACTGGAGGTCAACATGTAGAAGAATGCAAATCGATCCATGCTTATCACCCTGTACAAAACTTAAGTCCAAGTGAATCAAGGACCTCCACATCAAACCAGATACACTCAAACTAATAGAAGAAAAACTACGGCAGCATCTCGAACACATGGGCACTGGAAAAAATTTCCTGAACAAAACACCAATGGCTTATGCTCTAAGATCAAGAATGGACAAATGGGATCTCATAAAACTGCAAAGCTTCTGTAAGGCAAAGGACACTGTGGTTAGGACAAAAGGGCAACCAACAGATTGGGAAAAGATCTTTACCAATCCTACAACAGATAGAGGCCTTATATCCAAAATATACAAAGAACTCAAGAAGTTAGACTGCAGGGAGACAAATAACCCTATTAAAAATGGGGTTCAGAACTAAACAAAGAATTCACAGCTGAGGAATGCTGAATGGCTGAGAAACACCTAATGAAATGTTCAACATCTTTAGTCATAAGGGTAATGCAAATCAAAACATCTCTGAGATTTCACCTCAAACCAGTGAGAATGGCTAAGATCAAAAACTCAGGTGACAACAAATGCTGGTGAGGATGTGAAGAAAGAGGAACACTCCTCCATTGTTGGTGGGATTGCAGACTGGTACACCCATTATGGAAATCAGTCTGGAGGTTCCTCAGAAAATTGGACATTGAACTACCTGAGGATCCAGCTATACCTGTCTTGGGCATATACCCACAAGATGCCCCCAATACATAAAAAAGACACGTGCTCCACTATGTTCATAGCAGCCTTATTTATAATATCCAGAAGCTGGAAAGAACCCAGATGCCCTTCAACAGAGGAATGGATATAGAAAATGTGGTACACCTACACAATGGAATATTACTCAGCTATCAAAAACAATCCCTTTATGAAATTCATAGACAAATGGTTGGAACTGCAAAATATCATCCTGAGTGAGGTAACCCAATCACAGAAAAACACACATGGTATGCACTCATTGATAAGTGGCTATTAACCGAAATGCTTGAATTACCGTAGATGCCTAGAACACATGAAACTCAGGACGGATGATCAAAATGTGAATGCTTCACTCCTTCTTTAAAAGGGGAACAAGAATACCCTTGGCAGGGAAGAGAGAGGCAAAGATTAAATCAGACACAGAAGGAACACCATTCAGAGCCTGCCCCACATGTGGCCCATACATATACAGCCATCCAATTAGACAAGATGGATCAAGCAAAGAAGTGCAGACCGACAGGAGCCGGATGTAGATCGCTCCTGAGAGACACAGCCAGAATACAGCAAATACAGAGGCGAATGCCAGCAGCAAACCACTGAACTGAGAATAGGACCCCCGTTGAAGGAATCAGAGAAAGGACTGGAAGAGCTTGAAGGTGCTCGAGACCCCATATGTACAACAATGCCAAGCAACCAGAGCTTCCAGGGACTAAGCCACTACCTAAAGACTATACATGGACTGACCCTGGACTCTGACCCCATAGGTAGCAATGAATATCCTAGTAAGAGCACCAGTGGAAAGGGAAGCCCTGGGTCCTGCTAAGACTGAACCCCCAGTGAACTAGACTGTTGGGGGGAGGGCGGCAATGGGGGGAGGGTTGGGAGGGGACACCCATAAAGAATGGGAGGGGGAGGGATTAGGGGGAAGTTTTCCAGGAAACTGGGAAAGGGAATAACATTCAAAATGTAAATAAGAAATACTCATGTTAATAAAAAAAAAAGAATTTAAGGGGCATCAGGAAATAGAATGGAGCTGAGTCCTATGTTCCAGGAGATAACAGATTAAGCGAATGTGGAGTGATATCCTAGCAGACTAAATGTAAGTTCATGGAAGTACAAGACTTTAATCCCAGGAGATGGAGGCAAACAGATCACCGAGTTCGAGGCCAGCCTGGGACAGAGCAAGTTGCAAGTAAAGAAAAGTGTAAGTCCAGGTGTGGTGGTACATACCTTTAATGCTAGCATTCAGGAGACAGACCCATGTGGATCTCTGAGTTCAAGGTCTATCTACAGAACAAGTTCTAGTATAGCCAAGCTTAGGCATTGAAGTAGTTGGAGAACAGAAAGCTGGCAATAAAATGAGGTGAATGGGGTGATTCAGCCCCAACAAGCAGCAGAACTCGTCAGCCTTGGCCATGGGACTCTGGCTTTAGAGTTAAAAACAGAAGCAATTTGATATAATTAATGTATGGCCATTTTTCTACAGCAAATGTTGAAGTAGATGGAATGATAGTGAGAGATGAAGAGGCTATCCTTTTATTTATGAACAAAATGAATCCTAGTCATTAATAACACATACACGTGCGCACGCGCACACACACACACACACACACACACACACACATTCTGCATGAAAGTCAGTCAGATTTAAACAATTGAGTTAGTTTAAAAACAAATTATTTATAACACAAAGTGAAAATTTTTGTTTTGATTACTGCTTGTGTATATGCTGGTGCTGTATCCTTGTGCTGATGCTTGCTACATGAGAAAAGAGGAGCAGGGATTGCATTATAATTTGAAAACTAAATAAAAGTGAGGGCGGAGAAAGTGACTCAGCGTGTAAGAGTGCTTACTGCCAATTATGGCAACCTAAGTTTGTTATCAGAACTCATGTGATGGCAGGAGAGAATCAGATTTCTGAGGCTGTCTTCTGACTTCTAGATATTCACACACATACATACACACACTTAAACACATGCACACATACACATACTTGTACATACATGTGCATGCATACACTCAATTTTGTAAATGACCACCCACTCCATCTCAAAACTTTTCTTTACCTTTTAAAACTTCTTTTATTGAAATATTATAATAGAATGTAACTATAACCATTGATAAAATTCATATATACAAAAAATTCCCAAGAATTGGATGCATTCTGGTAGTTTTGTATTTCCCACTAAGCTATATAGCTTTGATATGGATAGAGAGAAGTCACCATAGTAGACAGACTGATGAATTAACCCAATGAATAAATGGTAAAAAGTTTAAGAAATCAATGATTTGAAGTTTAAAGAAGATTCACCTATTGGGAAGGTTTCAGGTCAGAATTTAGTCAGATTGGTTCAGGAAAAGTTACTAAAAAATCGCTTAGAAGTGAAAAATTCAATTCCTTTCTTCTTTGGGCTGATTGAAGACTGCATTGTTAGATATGATGAGGACCATCTCAGAGAATCATTTGAATTCCATTGTTCTGCCATCTAAGCATTAATTGTCCCTATTGTGAAATGAATAGGAAGAAAATTGTGTACTTCACCTCAAGCTAATTTTTCTGCATTTTCTCAAAATATGACTCAATAAATATTTATTTGCTCATACTTGGAAAGTTCTATATAAAGAAAGCCTAGCAGTTATTACATTCAGTCTTTTAAAAGTGATTACAGAGAGAAAGGCCATGAAACCAGAATGGGAAAATCAACTAAGTGACAAGTCATAGATTTAAGTTTTAAAAAATGAATAAAAATTATTTTTCATATCCTCAGTAGAGTGGATTTTAAATAAGTGTATTCAGAAAGGCCAATGATGGCACCTTTTAAAAAAATCTTTAAAAATAATGTATTAGTTTTTTACTCTTTGAATTATTTTTCAGGATCTTTGAATGTAAGCCCCAAAGAGTGATGTCTAAAGTATAGCTTATGCAAATTCTTTGCATAAAAAGTGGTTAGACTAATGGAATAAGTTTTAAATATGTTGTTAATGTTTTGGTTTTCATATGACATTATAGCCTCCTAAAGTAAGATTTATTTCAGTTTATAAATCACACCCATATTGCTTAAAGAAAGTAAATGGGATTGGCAGATAAAGAATTATATTTGTAAGTTGTACATCATACTGACAGCACAAGAAATCAAGTATGCCAGTTTCCTTAGAGTTCTGGTTCAGAAGTGTGATATTTATAGGTTTGCACTGAGCTTATGGTAATACTATACATTGACAAATAAATTATAAATTGATATTTCAGTAACTCTGGACAACTATTTGTAGTTTACATGCTTATATTAATTAATGGTATCAATTTTTAAAAATAACTCAAGGTCCATTGTGGACCTTACACCACAACTACTACTTATTCTCCATTTTTGGATCAGGTCAAATGGCTTACATTCAACATGTGTGACTTTTAGAGATTCCTGACAACACACAGTATAAATGTTCATTATATGGTGCAGTGTGATATGGAAAATGTGGGCCACAATTCTGCCTATGAAAAGTTAAACAAGAAATATTAGAGCCCCTGTATTGTATGAAAAGGGGATAACCTGGTAAAGAACATAGGTGGAGTGATATCTATATAAAGTATTTTCTCTCCCACTCTTCTCCCACTAGTCTTTAGTCTATGTGGATTTTATGGTTGCTTCTTTAATAGGACTGCCCTGTGTGTCCAGATACACCCCACACTATGCTCAGGCTTCTTATAGAATATTAGCAGATAGTACATTATGCTGTGTCTGAATTGTAACTTTATCTCTTATTGGCACTGAATTCTTTGACAGCTCTGAGAAGAAAGTTTGAATTTTAATTTATAAATAATTCTGTATGATAAAAGGTTTGTGAAAATATTTAAAGTCATAGATTAATGTATTAATATATCATAATTTTCCTGTTAGAGAGGCAGAGCTCTAAAATATTTTTTCTAAAGTTTCAAAGTCTACACATTACCTACAAAATATTATGTTTTGTTAGATTTCAGACAAGTTATATTTACTTTTTTTTAATTCCCATACTCCGACTGCTTTCTTAAATGGGACATATTCTTCTCTTTCTGGTATCCTTCCTCACTACAAAGAGTCTCTTTTTTGATCTAAGGTCCTTTGTATCACATTACCTCCATTCCCCACTTCTGCTTAAGATTTCTTTTTCCCTTCTCTTATGATTCCTAATTTATTCTTACACCCTACGGCTGAGTGTGCACACACAAATACACACACACACACACACACACACACACACACACAGAGAGAGAGAGAGAGAGAGAGAGAGAATATGGTTACTTCATAAACCTTTAACATGCCGAACTCTGACTTTTTTGCTTATTTTCACATTCTGTAAACTTCCACATTTTTGTAGATGTCATCATTTAATCTTTGTTTATGTCTTCCCTAAGAATCCCCAACCTCCATCCAGTGTTTGGCTGTGGATACCTGCATCTGTTTCAGTCAGCGGCTGGGGAGAGCCTCTCATAGGACAGTTACGCTATAATGGTTTTCAGCAATGTTTTAACAAGAAGTTACCGAGCAACTGGAGTTCCATAAAAGTGTCAAGTATAAGATCTAGTATTGAGTAGATTTTACAATATTTTAAAATAGTATCTTTTCAGAAGCTTTGTGGACATAATAAGGTCCATTTGTCTGCCTCAGCATTATGTCTAGTAAGTACTGGGTAGACAACATTAAGCTAAAGAATATGTCAGGGATGTCAGGGATATGATCTATAATAAAATGCCTTCTAATTTTAGCTGGTATTCTATAGATTGAATAGCCATATTCTTGTATAGACTTCTTACCAAAATTACAAGATACTCAAGCCTGTACAAGAGAAGAAATTAGGAAAAGTCAACAAAATTGTAGAATTTTCACATTTATTATGGTCAGAGAGGTGCTACTTATTAATGCATTTATAAAAGTGCTATGGATTTTTTTTATTTGATGAGTCTCTCTGTGGAGATGGAAATAAAGGTGATATTTTTAGGAAGAAATAAAAGAAATCATTCCACTGAGGAGACAATGTTCTGGAAATGCTGTTTTTTTTTTTTTTTCTTTCTTTTTTGTCACTAAAAATCTTCCTTCTTTTATGAACCGAAGGGAACTAAGTGCTGAGGAAGATATATCCAAGATAAGATATTTTATTTATTGATAATTTCACATATACACATTGTGTGTTTTAATCAAGTTTACACACTATTCCTCTCATCTAATTGTTCTGCTGTCCCTACAGCTCCTCCTCTTCCTCAGTTGTTCAAGTCTTTCTAGGCACCCATATTGTTGTTAAGGCTTCATGGTTGTAGAGCTCTGACATTAGTGGGAGACATGGTTTCACCTTCCTACTCCTCTGACTCTTGCAATTTTTTACTTCCTCTTCCACAATGATCCCTGAATCGTATGTGCAGTGTATTGTGTGCAGTTGTATTAGTTGAGGCAGAGACCCACACAGCATGTTGTGCTCTATGTTTTGACTGGCTGTGGTTTTCTCTATTGGTATCAGCCTATTGCAAAGAGTAGTTTCTTTGATGATAGGTGAGAGCTACACTTACATATGGGTACAATGGTAAATATTCAGAATATAGTTAGAGATTATGCTGGCTTAATAACGAGTCAGTGGTTAGTTTTCCTTCCTGATAGCCAACTTCCTTAGTCCCAGAAAGTTGGCTCGGTTTCTAATACAAGGTATGTTTTCCCTTACATTTCAAATGCAGTTAGAGCACTGTTCTTTACCACCAAGCTATGGATATGGTTATGAGTCATAGGCACCATAGCTAGGTAAAATTTTTGATTGCTTCCCTGTCCTTGAATCTTAAACAGTACCTTTTTATACTGTGAAAACTGGTCTTTAATTAAGAGGAGGGTTTGGGGTCATATCCAGTTCAGGTTCTCTGTGTCTTGTTTCAGAAGTACATGATTTTTTTCAGCATTTGTTACCTTTCACTTCTGTAAGTTAATCAAAGGAAAGAGCAATAGTATATAAAAATTTTGGGTTCCTTTGGACAACCTAACTAAGAACTCAAAAGGGGATTTTCATATCCAGCATTGATGACTTTTGTTAGTCAATCCCTCCTGTAGACAGAATTGTCAGGCAAGATGTGATGATTTCATATATATATAATAGGTTAACATAAAATTCTAGCTCATGGTGGTGTTCAATCCTAGACAAAGAATTATGGTAACTGGAATGTACTAAAAACAGGAGAAATGGTCTTCTTCAGGGAAGAGCTCACCAATTGTTTATCCAATACTAAGTGGTAATCTCTGAGATTCTATATATACAACATTACATAGTGAGAGGAAGTTGGATTTATGTGCTTAAGCACACACACACACACACACAGACACACACATAAAAAAGAAAAGGATTGCATGAATTACAGAGTCAACTGTGTAAGGGTCTAAAGAAAGTAAAGAGAAGGGATTAATAGGGTGACAATATTATAATTTAAAAAATAAATCCTTAGGGACATAATGAGATTTTCGGCTATTATAAGATACAGGACAGTCTGTCTCAACCATGTTAATATATAAAACACAATTTTCATCTTCTTATACATATTATTGCTGTCAAAAATTACTCAAAGGCCATATTTGCTTTGGGATATTTTAGGCTTATACATAGTATAATAAAAATATGAATTTGAATACAAAACCTTTAGGAGGAGATTGGTATTCGGCAGCTTGTTATACTAGTGTAAAACTGAAGTTTCTAAATAACATCTTCATTTGAATACCTTCTTTAAATAGTATTATTTATTTGACATTAATGACTTTTATCATTTTAACAATTTACAGTGATCCAAATTTTCATGTGTAATAGTACCCAATTTTTCTGTAAAAGCCACACCAAAGTCCTGTCATAGCACACAATCTTGGCTAAATTTCTATTCATGTCTCTGACTTATCTCACTTGGAAGCACACCTTAACCAGGTTGGAATTCTCCCTGGCCTCATTGCTACAGACTCTCTCCACAGGCCGGCCAAATGTTACAAGACAGTTACACTCAATATAGTACATTGATCTTATTAAAACGGCGTCCCCAGGCAGTGGATAATGTCTGCAAGCCTAAAAATGAAAGCAATCCTTTGGGTTTAAGGAAAACAAACTGGAGATTTAAGACCCTGTGTCGAACCTTGTTTTGCCTTTGATATTCAGATCTCCTTCTTAGCCCACTTAGACCTTTGCTAGACCTCCATATATGAGGGCTTTGTTTAGACATCAAAGTTCGAGAGGGTTTTGTAGCATGGTAATGAGCAGTGTGAGCTTCAAAGGACATAATTAAGCTGCAATTTCCAAACAGGTGCAGCTCAGCAAATAATTGAATAGTCAGCAAGAGAGTAAATCAGTTCATCTACAAAAGTAAACAAGGAAAACTACTCTCCTTTTTCTGGTTCATCAATAGTTTCTTTATTTTTTATTCTATATTTTGTTAATAATACCTACCAAAATGGTGCAGATATTTTTTTGGCTTTTGGTTTTTTGAGTTGGTGCTTTTTTTCCCCCCAGTGCTTGATGATTAAGGAATTAGCCAATTGTGATCAGAACAGACGAAACAGTTTCAAAAGAAACAGAACTAAAAGATCATGGGTACTTCCACTGGGCTGCAGCAAACGGTTGGACTCATTACACGCCACACACAACAGTTTCTAACAACTGCTCCTAATCGTGTATTGAGAATTTACGGGCTATTGACATTGGTGTGGTACTTACTATTGCCAAGCAAAGCAGACACTGGCATTGGCTCTACGGGATTGTTTTGGTTGGTGGAGTGGAGCCCTTTGTAAGGGCCCTGGCTCAACTGTAGCTTAATGAAAAGAGAATTTGATTGCCAGGATAGAATTCGCTTCACAACAACCAGCCCGTGCCTACTTGTAGAGAGCTCCAAAGAGATTGGCAGCCAGGTAATGGGATGGAATTAAGCATGAAATTGAATCGCTGTGTCATCGAAGTGTCTACTATGCACATACCAGCACAGAGTGCTTAGAGTCACGTGGAACCTTAGCAACGAAACCAAACAAGTCTCCTGGAACCACAGTATTTTATTTCCTATGCAAATAAGTGTCTCTCATTTGCATTAAAATAGTAGAAATTAAAGCATCACTAAAATTTTACAATAGAATTTCTGTGTTTCTAAGTTTGCATGAATAGCATGGATACATCTATCCTCATGTATAACATAAATGCATATATGTATATACACAAAGATAACATTGTGATCATTCTTTTCTTTTTTCAAACTCACCCAAATTGAAGTATCCTTCTAAAGAATCCTCTCTCTCTCTCTCTCTCCCTCCCTCCCTCCCTCCCTCCCTTCCCCCTCTCTCTCAGTGTATGTGTGTATGTTATCATTGTTCCATTTTACTGTGTGATTTCAGAGATGATATATGTTGTACTTCTATCAAGTTAGAATACTCGCTTATTTTAAAAATAAACAAACAAAGAAAACAGGGCAGGAGAGATGTCAAACTGCTTAAGAGCTCTGGTTCTTTCACAGGATCAAGAACGGACTTTCAACACCTCCATAGTGGCTCACAATAGTCTAGATCACCAGTTCTAAAGGATCTGATGACCTCTTTTGACCTCCATGTGTATCAAGCATGCAGATAGTAAACAAACATATATGTATACAAAAGACATACATATAAAATAAATAATTATAAAAAGAAATTTTACAAAGAGTGTTTTTAAAATATCAAGGTCGGCTAACTACTGTCATCTGAGTATTATTTTCAAATCATTCTTTGACAGCCATTCAAATGAAATTTTAGATAATTCTTTGTCAAAATTTGCCTATCTTAAAGGACATAAGTTCTAAGATGAGTAAAATTTTTCTACAAAGTTTATTATACCACTTCTGAAATACATTATTGAAAATATACATCAGGTCACATGGAGAAAGTTCTCATTCTTTTACAATATATTTAAAAAATTAAGGATATGTTTCATCAAACATAAAACAAATCAGGAAGGACAATTCTAGCTGGAGGGCAAGGTAAAGCCAATTCAGAAGGAGAAGCAGGGATGAGGGGCAAATAAATTTTAAATGGGGCTTACTACTTGATCTGAAAATGCTTTCCAGAAGATTCTAAGACTAACCAAACCCAGTACTGTGCATGGGAAATGGCTGCAAACATGGTTAGTCAAGGTAATCTTAGTTACTCCTGAAACAACACATGCTTTTGCTGATGTCCTTTGTGAGTCTCAGAGAGCGAAGTTAAGCCTTGATTGTGAAATGCACCACAGATTTAGGATCAAGTCTCGCGATTATTCGGGCTAGTTCTAAATTTAAAACCTCCTTCCTATAGTCTAGCTTACATTTGAGAGAAAGGACTCCACAAACTCCAACACCTGTAAACCATAGCTAAGGGGAACAACACATAGCACCCCTAAAAGGCGTATCCCAATCAGTGAAGTGTTGTTGGAAATTAACAGATGCAGACTTAGGACCCAGTTAACTGGAGTGAAATTGTGCCTGGTACTGGAACCGTAATCCCATACATGGGGCTAGAGAAGTCATGGTTCTTAGAAGAGACCCCGTTACCATCACTTTTCCTAGACCAGCATGATTCCTCACTATACTCAAAATACTATTCTTATATACACAGATGAGAGTAGCTATTACACCTGTGATGAAGCTTCTCCCTGCAGCAAGTGGAGCCTATTGCAGAAAAAGTGCAAATGAACACAATGCAGAGATCAGTGGATTTGTGGGGGATCCCAACTCAAATGGACACATCTGCAGCACAAGTCCCGTATTTATGGTTCAGGAAACATGAGAGAAAAGGGGAAGAAAAATTATGAAAGCCAGAATACTAGGAAATCTGAGGTTCAGGATTCTTTCCCAGAAATAGCTGCATTAAAACATGCTAGAATAATGGCATTATCAACAGACAGGTTGACACTAACAATTGGAGTAGGTTACGTGAAATTGGAACAATTTCATGAGATTACATCTCTAGACAAAAATCTATAAGCAACTGATGACTGCTTAGAGGGGAAAATCAATCTCTTCCAGAACTGAGCTCCCTTATTGGTTATCCAGTACAAAGTGGTCAGCACTGAAATCATGAAGATCTCAGCAGGTTATATTTACATATTTGTGCATATATATATATATATATATATATACATACATACATACATACATACATACATACATATGTAACTAAATTTGTGTGAAGATAAAAATTTTGAAAAAGCATTCTATTTGAAATTGGAGGAGTAGAAGGTAATGGAAGGAAGAGGATAAATAAGGGATTTTTAAATTTCATTAAAATTGTATTGTAGAAGGGGTGGGAAAGGGGGCTGAGGAGGTATGGGATGTGGAACATTTGGAAGATGGACCAGGAGGGGAATAAAATCTGGAGTGTAAAAGTAATTGTATTGTAAAAATTGATGCCTAGAAAATAGAAATTTTATCCTGATAAGATATCATTTAAACACCTAACAATTTCATTAATATGTGATTGGTCATAATGAAAGGTGCTGTAAAGAACATTGGAATCCCAGACCATTGTGACTCACTCAGTTTGCTGCTTGTCTGAGGGCTGGCCCCAGGAATTATGCTGTGGAAGGTATTTATTTATGACTCTGTCACCACATTGGAGTTTGTCCTACAAGTCCTCTGTTCCTGTGTAGTTTGAGTGTGTAGGAGATCCACCTGGGTCTTTTGTTTTCTCTTAAAATCATTTCTGTATTTTGGCTCTACTAGCCCTGGTTCTAGTGTATAATTTTCTGTTTGCATTGGTTAATCTTCACTGTTACCATTGCTGGAATAAGTTCACCCTGGCAACACACCTCTGAGTGGACCTATGATGATGCACCAAGAAGAGTTGAGCAGCAGCAGAAGACACATGGACTACTGAGGACTCCGGTCCAGGAGTGAATAAACAGGAGGAAGTGAGATACAGAGCAGTTTGGTGCTCTCGGCTTTCTGATGGCAGATGCAGTGTCTCTACACCCCTAGCTTCATATCTTCCCCACCACGTGTGCGTCCTCAAGCTCAAGCCTCCCCTCCTTCAGTTGCTTCTGTAGTGATTTCTGTCAGAAGATTGAAAAGGTAATGAAAACTGCAGGGGATGTGAATGTCCTTCAAGATTTCATTCCTTAATGCCAGGGTAACTGCATCACCTCCTTCCTTCTTCTTTCCCATCCCAACTGCTGCCTCTGACTCTCAACACTCACTTCACAGCCACAACCATCAGGTAGATAGGCATCTTCAAGAAAATGTTACTTTATCTGGGTCCAAGTATTATATTTCCGGTCTATCTTCAACTATAGCAGTTGAAAAACATATTCTATTTACAGTTTGAGTAAAATCTAAACCCAGGACATTTTATTTATCCTTCAGCAAATTATGGATGGCATTCATTCCGCACAATTTTATGACACTCAGCATCCTACAAAGCTCAGTCTATTGATTAGGTTACAAAACTGGATGCTTTTTACTGATTACTTTTTAGTAAAGAATCTTTTCCTAATTTCAACCAAAATGGATCCCCGTGTCTCTCCTTAATAGTGTTTGAGTTCTTTTTTCACTTATTTAATCTTCCTTATTAATAGAAATCCTTCAATAATTTAAGCTGCTTGAAAGGCATCAAAGTTTTACTCAACTTTATTTCATTGTCTTCTGTCAGACAGTAGGCACATGGCCCAGTGTCCATAAATACTGAATGATTTAATGAATTAATACCAATCAGTTGATCTTAGTTTATTAATCTATAATGCAAAGGAATGCCACAGGTAATTTATACTAGCCCTACTCACATCCATTAAAGTTCACTTGAATAGAATAATTTGAAAAATTAATTATTTTACATCAATAATTATATGAGTTATCTTATTCATAATTAATAAATGCAACTGTTTTGTTGGTGGGGTGAGTTAAGGCAAATGCTATAATTTCCCACCAAGCCAATTATGAAATTGTTTGTACTAAAGGTAAAAGAGTTTACAGCAGAATTATCTCTAACATTTATCATTTCATATTTTTTTGCATTTTTATTGTATATTTTTATGTATTTACATTTCAAATGTTATCCCCTTTCTTGGTTCCCCCCTCCTCCATTCCCCTCCCCCTACTTCTATGAGAATGCTCCCCCTCCCACCCACCCACTCCCACCATTCTGGCATTTCCCTACACTGGGTAAAGGAGCCTTCACAGGACCAAGGAAGGGCCTCTCCTCCCATTGATGCCAGACAATGGCATCCTCTGTTACATATGCGGCTGGAGCCATGGATCCCACCATGTTTAGTCTCTGAAAGCTCTGTGGGATCTGGTTGTTAATATTGTTCTTCCTATGGGGTTGCAAACTTCTTTAGCTCCTTCAGTCCTTTCTCTAACTCCTTCATTGGGGACTCCTGCTCAGTCCGATGGTTAGCTGCAAGCATCTTAATCTGTATCAGCAAGGCTCTGGCAGAGTCTCTCAAGAGACATCCATATCAGGCTCCTGTCAGCAAGCACTTCTTGGCATCAGCAATAGTAACTGGGTTTGGTGGCTGCATATGGGATGGATCCAAGTTGTGGCAGTCTCTGAATGGCCTTTCCTTCAGTCTCTGCTCCACTCTTTGTCCCTGTATTTCCTCCTGTGAGCATTTTGTTCTTATAAGAGATTAGAGTTAGTTTTGCTGACTAAAATCTTTTTTTTTTCTTTTTTCTTTTTTTTTCGGAGCTGGGGACCAAACCCAGGGCCTTGCGCTTGCTAGGCAAGTGCTCTACCACTGAGCTAAATCCCCAACCCCACTGACTAAAATCTTACAGATATTTTCTATCAAAAAGAATATATCTTTTTACTCAAATAATTTATAGCTGAAGTATATTCAGTTGTACATACAAGTAGATGAATACAAAATTATATAAGTTATGTATTTAGAATTTCACTGATTTATGATTCCATGAATAGGCATCTTGTATTCTGTCAGTCAACAGTCAAATATCATATTTTCCATTAAAACAGTATTATTATAATTATTTTAGAAAATTAGGTTCTTACAAATCTTTGTTTTCTAAGGTGTAATTGAAAATAAAAACAGATTAATATTGGGGCATTTCTTTGCAGTTTTTAAATTGCTTTCATTGGTCATATGCCTTTTGGTGCTAAGAAAAATGTGATATTTCAAATTAATTATCTGGGGGGGTGGTAATATATAGAGTAAGATTAAAACTCATTTAAGTCTATATCATATCTGCAATTAAAATCATTTCAAATATTTTTATTCCCTTTCCAACCCAACGTCACCTACTTTCTCCCTCCATTCTGCCTCCCTTTCTCAGAAAAGAAGCCTCCCTTTAGGTGTCAAGTCCCCATTCCTCCTCCACATTAAGTCACCCAGGACTAGGCACATCCTCTCCCACCTAGGCAAGACAAGGCTGTCTATTTAGGGGTGTGGGTTCCTCAGGCAAGAAGGTAGGCAAAAGGCTCAGGGACAGTCCCTGCTCCAGTTGTTTGAGTACTTGTGTATGACCACCAACCTATTCATCTGCTACAAATGTACCAGGGACCTATGTCTAGTCCATGCTTGCTCTTTGGTTAGGGATTCAGTCTCTGGGATCCTCCAAGGATCCATTGTAGTTGATTCTGTTGGTCTTCCTGTAGAGTCCCTCCCCTCTTCAAGTCCCTCAGTCTTTCTCTCAACTCATATAAGGCTCCCGAGAGCTCCATATAATGTTAAGTGTGAGTGGAGCCTCTCAGAGGACAGTAATGCTATGTTTCTGTCTGCATAGAAAGATCTACCAATTAGTCCTGTCAAATATTTTCAGAACCATCTATAATCTAAACATTCATACACACATGTACTTTTCTATCATTGCATGATATCTCTCTTTTTATCATTTTATCCGTGTTCTTTTATCTAATTTTCTGTCTATCTCTCTCTCTAGTAAGAGGTTGTCTTCATACTAAGAGAAACACTTCAGTGCACATTCACCTTGCAAAATGAGACTAGTATAACTAGCACCTGGTATTCATTCAGGAGTTAGAATCTTTGTCATTTTTTTTAATTTTAATCTGTGTAAATATATATGATAAGGTTTTATGCACAAAGTTGGAAAATTTAAAATATCTGATATCTGAAGTTATCTTTCTGTTTATTTTTGTTGAGTCATACATTCTATTTGGAAAATTTAGACAATATATGCCATCTATACTAATTTTAATGGTTTAGTTAGTATCTAATGCATGTTAGGCACTTTGAGTAGAACTGTACATAAAGTAATGGCGGAAATACTTCATGATCTCCTGTGTCCAAATACCTCATGAAGTATATAGCTGATAACTAACAAAACTAGCAGGGAGATTAAAAATTGTAGTGTGCAGAGACAAAATAATAGGTGGCAGAAACCATGAAATCTTAACATCATCGCCCTATCAATAATGCCATAACAATTACTATATATTTAAATGTGGGTTTTCATGTGATCAAGAAACTGAAATGCTTGTAGAAAAGTGTCCATTGAAATAGAAGTACTATCATTTATTCAGTGTGGCAAATACAGATTTTGACTTTTAGAGGTAAAGATTTAAAATTCACTCTCACTTTGTTTATGATTCATTTGATTTATGCCATTCAATTAAATCATAAAAAATTCTCATCATGCTTCTACCCAGTGATTCATTAACAAAGTGATGGTCTTGACCTTCATCTATTCCATGTAGATAAATGTTGAAAGACTTTGCCGCAGGGAAGGTTTTGGGTTACCTTTTAATGGGAAGTGCTTGCCTGCCAAGTGCAATAGGTGATTTTATACCTTCTGAGAATGGGCAGACGGTAGCAGCAGATGGGACATATTTATAATCCCACACATCCCAATTGAGCCATCATTTAAACATCTGGACTTGCAAAAGGGTCACTAGTGTTGGAATGAGTTCAAATAGTTTTTAACATGTTTTGCCTACTTCTCATGTACATATTTGTATTAAGACATTCTCTTTATGTCCTGCTATATAAGTTCATTATCCTGCTTTATCAGTATTGTATTTATTTATATATGTATGCATGTATGTATGTATTTCTGTTGTAGAATACATATTCAATGAAAAAAGAAGTTATGTAATTTAACAATATTATAATATAATCAATGTCTAGTTTCTTGTCAGATATTGTGATGGTCACCTTATATTAATGATAAAATTTTATCGTACCAAGATTTTCTTGTTTCTAACACTATACCCCATTTCATACATTTTTTTGGAAAATATTTGCAAGTACTAAATCAAATTTTCAGTCTCAATACTAAGAATTTCTTTTGCTGCTGTTACTCCTCCTCATGGACACAGACAAGTTTTGGCCAAACCACTGGCAAAAGAATTTCTTGTCTAGAAAGTATATTAACTATTAATTAAAACCTTTTACATAGATACTAAGTCGTTCTATTTGTTTTCCAAAGGGATGTGCAAGAGCACAGTACTAGCTAACTCCTTTTATATGGCTAAGCAATGGACTCATAGCACACAAAATAATTATAACACGGATCAAAATTCTTTAAATTTTATCAATCTCTTTAAAACTTACCACATTAGATCTGGCTGTATTTCATCATTTAGGTCTGAAACTTTACAATTTGCATTTTTAATGTTTTTTAATATTTCTTTTACTTTTTGAGATTATACTATGTCTCTGGGTAGGGAGTGAATCTAAGAAATTTTTTTAATTCCAAATTATGATTGACAAGTCAGATATGCATGGGTTGTGTTTAAGATAATTTGGTAAACTTACAAATCTACTAATAACCTCTAAACTATTATTGATAGATCTGAAACTGGATATATTCCTTATGACTATAACTGAAAGGAATAAGAAGACAGACTTCCATTCCAATCATTCCTCCTCCAAACATAGCTCATTTTGTGTCTGAGGGAAGGTATCATTTTCTGAGTACCTGGTGAATGGACAGGCTTCTTCCCATATGACCTGTTCTAATCTCCCTTTAGAATCCCGTACCTCTTGTTTCCTTTCAATACACAATATAGAACAAACAAATTTGTTGACAAACAAATGAATTTTACACAACTTCTATTAATAAAAAGTTTGTATTTTTTGTAAGCCATGGTCTTAAGTAATCACCATTTTTTTCACAATGATGTCTTCTTTCATTTACATTGAAAAGAGACACCTCAATTTTTGAGAAAATGATCTATTTCTTGAGAAAATTTAATGAGCACAAGATTGCATTTCTAGTGGGTATTCTATGAGATGTGTGGAAAATACTATGATGAATATATAATTCAGTATGCTGAGAAATGCACCAACTTTTGACAAGAAAAAGAGAAAATCATTATTAAACATAGTCTATGAAAGGTAATATGTAGAAAGACGGACATTTTAACACTTGATATAAAGAACTTTACTATTTTAGGATAATGAATGAGCAAAAGTAAATGAACAAATGAGCAGAGAATGAAATTTTAATAAACTGAGACCTCTCTGAAACAATAATATGTGAAACAATATATTTTAAGAAAGACATATTTCATTTTTTACATTAATTTATATTCTATTTTATTTTATTATTTCATTTTTTGACATTTTTGTACATGCATGAAAGATACTGTTATTGTATTTACCCTCTCCTGTGTTCCCAAATTGTCTATTGATATAATGGTATCAATCATTAAACAAACAATAAGAATTATTAACTCCTTAGAAACGGATTGTGACTAATAAGCATTTCTTCTGCCATGGAGGACAGCTGATAGGGAGAATCTTGTGCAAGTAATCATAGCCATTCTGTGCTTTCAAGTGGGATGTCCTTCTCTGTTCTGAATGACAGTGTTTCATGACACTCCTCTCCAATTTCCAGCATTTACATCTTTTCAACACTTACTTCTAAGATGTCTCTTGGGAGAAAGGTGTTTGTACAGATTTAAAATTTAAAGCTGATCTATTATCAGCACTATGACAAGCTAGGCCCCTACTTAAACATAGTAAATGCTATATACAGAAAACCAGCAACCAACATCAAACTAAACTGAGAGAAACTTGAAGCAATCCCACTAAAATTAGGAACTAGACAACTCTGTTCCAATTAGGAACTGCCCACTCTGCTGACTTAATCAATATAGTACTTGAAGTCCTAGCCAGAGCAATCAGACAACAAAGGAGTTCAAACGCATACAAGTTGGAAAGGAAGAAGTCAAAATATCACTATTTACAGAAGATATGATAGTATACTTAAGTAACCACAAAAGTTCCACCAGGGAACTACTAAGTCTGATAAACAACTTCAGCAAAGTGGCTGGATATAAAATTAACTCATACAAAGCAGTAGCCTTCCTCTACTCAAAGATAAACAAGCTGAGAAAGATATTAGGGAAATGAGGCACTTGATAATAGTCACAAATAACATAAAATATCTTGGCGTGACTTTAACCAAGCAAGTGAAATATCTATATGACAAGAACTTCAAGTCTCTGAAGAAAGAAATTGAAGATCTCAGAAGATCGAAATACTTCCCATGCTCATGGATTGGCAGGATCAATATCATCTAAATGGCTATCTTGCTGAAAACAATCTACAGTTTCAGTGCACTCCCCATCAAAATTCCAACTCAATTCTTCATAGAGTTAGAAAGAGCAATTTGCAAATTCATTTGGCAAAACGAAAAACCCAGGATAGCAAAAATTACCCTCAACAATAAAAGAAGTTCTAGGGGAATCACCATCCCTGACCACAAGCTGTACTACAGAGCAATTGTTATAAAAACTATGTTATTGGTACAGAGACAGGCAGGTAGATCAATGAAAGAGAATTGAAGACTCACAAATGAACTCACACACTTATGGTCAGTCACTTGATCTTTGACAAAGGAGCTAAAACCACACAGTGGAAAAAAGATAGCATTTTCAACAAATGGTGCTGGTTCAACTAGAGGTCAGCATGTAGAATAATTCAAATTGATAAATTCTTATTGCCCTGTACAAAGCTCAAGTCCATGTAGATCAAGGACTTCTATGTGAAACCAGATACTCTCAGGCTAATAGAAGAAAAAGTGGGGAAGAGCCTCGAATACATGGGCACTGGGGATATTTTCCTGAACAGAACACCAATAGCTTATGCTCTAAGATCAAGAATTGACAAATAGGACCTCAGAAAATTTAAAAGATTCTGTAAGGTAAAGGACATTGTCATTAGGACAAAATGACAACCAACAGATTGGGAAAAGATCTTTACCAATTCTACATCTGATAGAGGGCTAATATCCAATCTATGCAAAGAACTCAAGAAGTTATACTTCAGAGAATCAAATAACTCTATTAAAAATTGGTACAGAGCTAAATAAAGAATTGTCAGCTGAAGAATCTCACATGGCTGAGAAGTACCTAAAGAAATGTTTAACATTCTTAGTCATCAGGGAAATGCAAATCAAAACAACCCTAAGATTCCATCTCACACCGGTAAGGATGGTTAAGAAAAAACCTCAGATCACAACAGGTGCTGGCGAGAGTGTGGAGCAAGAACACTCCTCTTTTGCTGGTAGGATTGCAAGTTGGTACAACCACTGTAGATATCAGTCTAGAGGTTCCTTAGAAAAGTGGACATAGTACTACCTAAGAACTCAGTTATACCACTCTTGGTCATAGACTCAAATGATGCTCCAACATATAACAAGGACAAATGCTCCACTATATTCATCCTTATTTATAATAGCCAGAAGCTGAAAGGACACAGATGTCCTTCAACAGAGGATGGATACAAAAATGTTGGTCCATCTATACAGTGGAATACTACTAAGGTATTAAAACCAATAACCTTTTGAAATTCGTAGGCAAATAGATGGAACTTATCTATCAATAGATAATAGAAAATATCATCCTCAGTGAGGTTACCCAATCACAAAAAACACACAGGTTATGCACTCACTAATAAGTGGAAATTAGCCCAAAAGCTCGGATTACCCAATCCACAGACCACAGGAATCTCAAGAAGTATGACCAAAATATGAATGCTTCAGTACTTCTTAAAAGGGGGGACAAAAATGTTCACAAGAGGAGGTATGGAGACAAAGTTTTGAGCAGCGACTGAAGGAATGGCAATTCAGAACCTGCCCCACCTCAGGATTCAGACAATAAACACACCACCACCAAAATCAGACAATATTGCTGATGCCAAGAAGTGAATGCTGACAAGAGCCTGATAAAACTGCCTCCTGAGAGGTTCTGCCTGAGCATGATGAATACAGAGGCGAATGCTGGCAGCCAACCATTGAATTGAGAATGGGGTCCCTGAAGAATGAAGAATGAAGAATGAAGAATGAAGAAGCTGAAGAGGTTTGCATCCCCATAAAAACAATACCTATCAACCAAGCTCCCAGGGATTAAATCACTTTCTCACAGAGTACACATGGACAGACCCATGGCTCCAGCTGCATGTGTAGCAGAGGATGGCCTTGTTGGATACTAAAGAAAGGAGAAGGCCATGGTCCTGCCAAGGCTGGGCCCTCCAGTGTAGAGGAATTTCAGGGCTGGGAACCTGAAAGTGCTGGGTGGTTGGGTAGGGGAATACCCTTATAGAAGAAGGGGGAGAGAGGAATGGATAAGGGGATTTATGGACAGGAAACTGGGAAAGGGCAAAATATTTGAAATGTAAATAAAAAACAATAAAACAAAAAAGAAGAAACAGAATTAAAAAGAACAAGCTGCATTTATTCTCAATATGCCCATTTTCCATAGAGCAGCACGATTTCACCCTTGGACAGAAAAGGAGACAAATTTCTGTTTTAGCTTTTATTAAGGGAGTTTGCTTCTAATATCTTTTATCATTGTTTGTATCGGCATCTACAAAAGCTGTCTTAGGCTTCTGTATCTTGTAATATAAACAATTCATTCCCTGAACAATACTTATCATACATATTTCTACTGTCACATGTATGGTATTCTCAAATAGTTATATTTTAAATTCTCATGGCGTTAAGATTTTTCAGTGGTCAGGAATTCATACTATGCTTCCCTGGTCACAATTGAAAATTATCTGTAATCATTCTCTATAAATGTTTCCAAGGATGATTGGTATTATTTTTGTGATAATACTCTTTACTAGATAGGAAAAGGGAGAAAGTAGAAAACTTAATCAAATAAATAAGCAAAACAAAACAAACAAACCCCCTAAAACCTCAAAATTAACTCTTCTCCCTCAAGAGAACAATGCTATTACAGTCTTAACTGGATAATGCCTCAAGCAGTGTGGTCTGGGTTCTCATGATCTCTTAGTGTTCTTCAAAATAATTTAATTAGAGCATCATAAAAGCTACATTATAGACATATTTTAAACATAAATTAATTGAGATGGGTTGGATCATTTGAGGATAGAGAATTTTCTATTTTTCAGGCCTCATCCTTTCTCACAACATCATTTCCATAAAGAACACATATTTGGAAAACTGACAAAACTCTGAAAAGTTGAAGTTTTAGAAATCATAATTAAAGCGAAGCCTGACTTGAACTTCCTGAGTTTGTTTGTCAGAGTCACTTAGACACTAAGGAAAAAATATGTAGATCAAGTTTAAAACATCATATAACAATTTCTTGATTATTTCCATGACCTCTCTGCAATGAAAGATTTTATAGAGGTTATTTTGGTCTAGTGAATTTGGTCTAAAACTAGTAAAATATTACAAATTATTTCTTAACTATCGATAACTTAATGTCTCTTCATATCAATAACTACTATATTTTCCATTGGATATCAATGACCATGGTTGTAGACACCTTTCATACTAGCTTTCAGGAATCAAAAACAGACAGACCATTGTAAGTCTGAGGATAGCTTCTCTTCTAAGAGAGTTCTAAGTCAGCTGGGGCCACAGAGTAAGGCCATGTGTAAAACAAACAAAACAAAACAAACAAAACAAAAAATCCAAGACAAAAAAAAAGAAACCAAGAAATGATAATATTATCCATTTCTGTGCTAAATGTGATGGTGATGAATTTTATTCTCTTTTGTTGACAGCATGGACAAATCCTGTTTGGAATATGCATTTATTCTATCAGTTGTTTCTCTTGTGAACATGATTCAAATAAGACAACAACTAAATGAACATTTTGTTGATAGTACTTTAATACATCTCCTTCATCTACCTGAAGAAATGAGACTTCCTCCAGGATAGGAATATCTTGAGAAATTCCAAGACACTTTATTCCTGAGGACTTCGATGAATCGTCCTCTCTAACATATCTTTTCCTTCTTGAAGTTATTAGTCCTCCATTCTTATTCACTGGTACAAGTCTGAAAATTTTTCAGACATAAATGAATTTCTCTCACTGGGGGCCAAATGCTGAGATAGACACTCCTTTACACCATGTTCCTTCTGCTTCTAGACCAAATGAACACCATAAGATTAGCAGGCTCTCATCCATTCTCATCACCCTGCTTTTACAGGTTTTATTCAAATATACCCAGCCCCTTGATGTTACCATGGAGTATTCACAAACACTATCCCCAGTTCTTCCTAAATCTATGTGATGGGATAATTCAGTTCTAAAATATCTTTATAAAATTTTAACAAAAGTATCAAAATGACCAACCTATAATATTTAAAGTTTTTAAGAAAAAAATTTCTTAGTTTAGACATCTTAATATTTTGCAAGTGGGTTGTAAATAACGGAAAACACTATAGTCATGATGACATCAGCTAAGTAGATACTGAGTTAGACCCAGCTTATTTATATATTGTTGTCAGTGTCTGCATATATAAATATGATGATATTCTAATCTTTAACTTTCTTAAATAATCCCATCCAAGATAATATACTTGACTCTCCTTTCCAAAGGCTAAATGCTCAAGGGGAAATGTGCTGGGATTAGCATCAAAGTGAGTGCTAAGGCCATACTTTTGTTGATATTTGGGCTTTGGCTAGTACTTGGTGCCACCTGGATGAGATTAGCTTGATGTAAACTAATGTTAGTATAATCTTTGGTGTAACTTTTCCCTTAAACCTCCTATTGCCAAGGTCTCCCCCTACATCCTTTGCAAAAATAACGGTTAGCATTCTGCCAAATTAAGCAACTTTCAGGCAGTCGGCAATTTTTCTTTAAGCCCCACATATATTGGCTAACTTATTGCTGTTAATATAATGATCCAAAGGAAAAATAACTTTTCCTGCACAGTTTAAATTGATATCAGGAAAATAAAATATCTTAAATCTAAAATAGTAGCAGCAGGAGGTGGAAAACCAAGCTCTCACTGTGGTAGACCAGTTAGAAATTCTGGAACTTATTAAAATATAGTATAAACTGGTGAACTCCACCTTTTGTTTTAAACCTCTACTGTGAACACGAGGTAGTAAGGATTTCCCTCTCTGTTAACTTCAAAAGGGAATTTTGGGTGATTTAAGATTCCTAGGCAAGGAACTGCCATGGGAAAGGGAATCAAGATGAACCCACCATAATTACCAGGCAGCTGGAAGACCCCGGGGTGAAATTTTATGGGGCTCAGGGGTTAAGGACCTGTAGTAGACAGGTCATCAGCTTTCACCACCTTGTTATTAACAATCTGGGATGAAGTTAACTGTTTCTTTACTATGGCTCTTAGTCATTCATATCTTCAGGAATGAAAGATTCACAGCATGTCCACCTCCTCTTGTAATTTGATAAATTAATTACATTTTGGAGAAATATCTGCGCTGTTGCTACAGTTTAGGGCCAGAGCATTTCCCTAGAAAATATTGGTTCATGAGTTTGCTCTAACACGCCACAGAAAGAAAATAATCGATAGCTTGTCAATTAGTACTACTAGACAGGCTTTTCCAGTGTTAAAATTATTTATTGTCAATATCTAAGAATATTTATTTTTGGAGAAAATTTATTTTAATATAGTTATTAATAGTTTTAAATATAAGAATTAAGCTTATGTTAATGAATGAATACAAAATATATTGCTACTAGGGAGCAATATAAAGATTATGAAATTTTTTTGTAGGTTTAAAAGTTGACACAATGTGCAAGGTGGGTGATTCTACATTCCATCAATGTTGATCAAAATAGTTTTTGTTCATTACAATCAAACTATGTGATGAATATTTTACAAATATGAAAATGCTCATGCATAAAAATGTTCTCATGAAAACTTATGTTCTGTAAAATGAATGTGGGGTAAAATAAATAAAATGTTTATTTTTTTAAAAAAAGCAATAATAAAAAATTGTATCTAAAAGAAACAAAGCTGATCCTTTGAAATTACTAAATATTTGCTTTATTTTATTTAGTATAATTATTTTCAGAAAATGTCTTACATATACCTCAGTCTAGTCTCCAACAACACATGCAATCAAGGAAGATCCAATTATGTGGTTCTCCTGTCTGTAGAATTGTGGGTTCTACAATTGCAAAAAGTTTTATTAGTAGGGACAAAATAGCAACAGCATTCCCTTCAAACCATCCCTAAGCAAGAAACATTAAGTATCTAAGATCATTGTTGAAGGTGGTTTGCAGCCTTCTATTCAAAGGAACAACCTAAGATATCACCATAAGAGAGCAGCTAATGCTTGGGCTCAAAACTTTATAGGACCCTCCTTTTTTCTGCTTATGACTTTAAGCTAATGCAAATGTTCATTTATAGTTTCAAATGTTCCAAGACAATTAAGAACCGCAGTGAATTCACTTTGCCTGTATTTAAGTAGAACCACAAATTAGGATGATAGTATGTGTGCTTATAACATGTTTCACTAAATGTCTTAAAGTAACTATGCTTCTCGGAAAAAAAAATAGCCTTTAAAATTATTACTCTTTATTGGCAATGTACCTTGTCATCAAAGAGTTATAGTGAAGACATCAGGTGAGATTAAAGCATCCATTTCAATCAACACAATTTGTAGATCCATGTATATGTTCAAATTTAGTCTTAGCATTTAAACATCATATGTTTGAGATACAGAAGCTACCCGATGTAATGACTTACCTTGTGTCTTAGCATATCTAGCTATATATCGAATTATATATATCTTCAAGAAAGGAATGACCATTGTAGATATTAAAAGTATTCCTGAGAACTCACGTGATTCACACAAATCCGTGAAGATATAGACCTTAATATGACTTTGGAAGTATCCACCTTTCTGGATGACTTTTGGACACTGCTGGAGTCTATAATGGCACATGTGGGGGAAGTGAGTGAGATGTTAGAGTTAGAGTTAGAGATGAAGTCTGAGTTTGACCGAGCTCTAAAATCTCAAAATAAAATGCCAATGGATGAGGAAAGAGTTGCTTTTAGAGAAAAGTAAAGAGTAAGTAAGGACAGGCGGTCTAGTTCAGGTACCAATGTGATTAACATTGTGGCATGGCAACAAGAATATCCCTGGAAGCTGCAGCAGAGTCTTTCCCTCCCACTCAGGTAGAAGACGATGTACTGTGGGGAAAATGTCATCACACATTTCCACAGGCTACAGAGAAATCAAATGTGAAGCGGCCAATGCACCAAGTTCCATTGTCGATACAGTTAAAGCAAAGGCTGCTGGTTACTGCTCTTCAGCAACAATTCTGGTCCTTCGGCCATCAGTTACCATGAGAATGCCCATCCCCTTGCAAGATGATTGCAACAGTTTCAAGGCACAGAAGACTTTCAGTATTTCTAAACAATAAATTATGTTTTATTAATAGCTATATAGTGATTCAGAGAACATCTTGTTATCATACAATAGGTAGACTGTTACATAATGTAAAAACTTTCATATGCCCTAGAAAATCAAACAATTGTATTTCTGATTCCATGTTGATATACCCTTTATTGTAGCAGTACAGAAATAATTTTAATATTTATAAGGATTCCTCTAAATTTAAATGTATTGCATTATGCTCTTTGTATCACTTATAATTATAAAAGTTCAGAAATATGATCT